>NW_010157633.1:17359-31645 GCF_000695765.1 Mesitornis unicolor
GGGGGGACAGGCACAGGGAGAGAGAGAGACTAGCGCCTTTGGGAATTTTTATAGTAAAAGTGGATGGAGGCACACGGCGAGGGCAGGGTCCGAGGAGTAACTGGAGCCACAGGCACATGCCAAGCTGGCTCTTGGCTTCACTTCTCCTGCTCATTTCTGCAAAACCAGGGAAGCGGCAGGGCCAGGCTGCTCTCTCTCAGCCAGCCCAACGCGCCACAGACTCAGTCTCAAATCCTTATCCATCTCTTTGAGGAGGGCTCCTCAGCCAAACGCGCCTCTGCCTGATGGATGAAGGCAAAGGGGACATTTCTGACAGACCTCCTGTCTCTCTTCCTCTCCGCGCACCTCACTTGGTTTCTAGAGCCATGCACAGATGTCTATTTAGCTATACATTCCCTGTGCAAAATAAAAATAATGCTGCCTGCTCATTAGCTGGGAGTTGTTGGGGGGGGGGGGCGGGGGGGGGGAAGGGAATTAAAAAACCAGCTATCACTGATAGTGGCTGGGTTTCCCGGGGGGGGGGGGGGGGGGGGGGGGGGCGGGGAGGAGGAAGGGAAATAAAAAAGGGCTGTCTGAACATGGCCTTTATGGGTTGTCAGAAGTCTGCTGGCAGCAGGGTGAGGGCAGCCAATCCCCCTCCAGTCTTTTGTCCTAGACATTGTTTAGGATCTGTGGTAGCTCATTAGGTCGGGACAGGAATATTCCTAACGATCCTGCGGGGCTGAGGCTTCAGACTGTGTCCTCAGCTGTTTTCCTGATGTCAGTCTGATTCATGGAGAGGTATTTATCTCAACAGAGATACTTCAGAGGAAAGCATTATTTACCTTTCATACTCTGATTACTAACCTTGCACAAAAGTTGCAGTTGGAAGGGGAAAAGGGGAAGCTGAGCATCCTGTCTGCATGAGCCAAGGTGTGTTACAGTGAAAGGCAAGCTCGAAAATCGAAGCAGATGGGGCCTTGACCTACGATTTGGCCCTGTGGTTTTCCTCCTTGTATTTCAGATTTCATCTGCAAAGTAAGGATAATCACCCATTTTGCATTCTTAGGAGGTGGTAGAGAAGGAAATACTAGTGTGCGAGGCTTCCAGGCAATGGGCCAGATAAGCAGCTAAAATTAATACCTTTCCTGCATTTAGTCTCTAGAAGGGCTGGGCATTTTTGTCATTGTTTTGGGGTTTTTTTTTCAGTTTCTAACAACAAAAAAAATTATTCTGAATTAAAATGTATATCAGAATGGATTTTTTTCTAGCAGTGTATAATTCCCTTTACATCACATACTTATTTTCAGCCTAGCAACATGAATCTGCTAAGGAAGGGAGCAAAGTTAAACCCTCACCTTCCCTTAGGCACCTCCACCTCTGAGCTACTGGGTGCAGGCATGAGGCAGAGCAGATCCTATTCACTCAGACAGGTCAAATCCCAAGCCTTGGTCATATGCTGTCCAACAGTGTCATAAATCCAAAATGACATATTAATCAAGGGATGAAGCTAAAGGATAATTGATCAAACGGTAGATTTCCTTGTATTTAGGCAGCACGTTGTATATCCACTTGCCAGTCTTGCCAATCACAGAGAGCAAAGTACATTGTCATTCTCTGGCCTCTCCAAAACTTTGCTTCACTATTTAAAGTCTGAGGTTTTCTAAGGAAGCTCTGAGAGCTCTGTGCAGCTGCCCTACATCCCTATTAAAAACCAGCCAAACTAACAAATAATGATGAAATGATTTCCTTATTTATTTTGTGTTAGAAAACAGAGCGGACAATGAACTGCTCTCTGAAACAAAGGGGCAAGAACTACTCGTCCCTTTCACTCCAGTAAGAGGTTGGTAAGTACGCAAAGGTCAGCATTCAGACACTGAAGGGTTCAAACCAAGAGCATGAGGCAATGGGAACGACATCCCCAGATCCTTGATGAGCGCAAAACCCACCAACAGCTGCCTCCATGGTGCTCCAGATCTGGCCAGAGCTGGAGCAGCTGCTGTGGGCATCCTGTGGACCAAACTAGCTCCCCAGTAGCTCTGTCACATTCCCTACATGAAGATCCTGGGAAAGGATTTGATGCCTCACAGGACATCATCAAAACACATAGAGAGACACACAGAAATAGGCTTATAGGCTGTGACTTATCTGTGATCGCATTTGGGTAACTCTGCTACCTGGGGTGAGTTGTAAAAGAATATTGTGAATTTTAAAAAACCCTCTCACCACTGCAAGGAGGGATGGAATTTCAGACCCAAATTAGTATATTCTTACAGTGATGGGCATATTCTGCTGTCAGTGAAATGCCTGCTGGGTTGAAGGTTATTCTTCACAAGTTACCTAATTATAAGGAAGCATGAGTATCAAGAGCACATAGGAGAGTGAGCAGGCCATGTCTCTGTCAAATAAATCCAGCTATTTCTAGTTGATGGACAGCAGAAGAAATGCTGACCCAAGATGAAGCAATGGGACATATCTCATCAACTGCAAGATGGGTTTTGCTGAACAACTTTGCCAGGCTCCCTTTAGTGGCTGGTTTCTCTGGTACCCCAGGAACAGCTTAAATATGCAGTTGCACACCTGGGCTACAACTGGCACAGGTGTCTGTGCCTGTATTCACAGGAATGAATCAAGCTTGGCAGGTTATAGCAAAAAGTTGTTGTTTGTTTTTCTTTTTCCCTTTTTTTTTTTTCCCAGCAGATGGCTAAATAACCAGCAGCATTTCTATTATGTGACTGAAATACTGAAACAACTAACAGGGCAAGTTTTGCTCTTTACAAACATCAAACAGAGAAAAAATTCTCACCAGAATCACTCAAAGGTTTCTGAAATATTTCAGTCTATTTTGAAACAGTCTCTGTGTGGTATTTCTAACAGAGGAATTAAAGAGCTATGAAGGCAATTGTAAATCATACTGTTTCTCCCATCTCATACTGACTTCCCTCGCTTGTGCAGGGTTTGAAAACTGCAGACTTGTAAGAAACTTCTGGAGTTGCACTGAAAGTCTGACTCTGTGTCTATACTTCTAAGATATAAAAATGATAAAACCTGTAAATATTAATAGAGCTGAGTGTTTTGGCTTCTACAGAGAGCTACTGTTATGATAAACAAAGGTGATTACTTTTTCTGGTACTGTTTGCAATTTTAACATACTATTTTGTCCTTTCAGTACATGCTTTTGAGTGTGACAAAGATGTTAAGTCACTGCTAATTAATCATACATTTTGAGTGCTATTAAAATGCTTACTTACTGGAAAAATGTGCTTAACCAGCCTTCCGTGTGAGCAAATACATGCTTGTGAGTAGATGGGAGCCCATATACTCACAAGCTTGCACACCTGCACATATCTCTGCCCACACACACATATGGTGAAGCCCACCCAAATACTTATGAATGCACATACACCCATGCACACAGACACATACATACATCACACAATGCAGACAACCACTCACTCACAAGCCCACAGGCACACTTGTACATAAGCCTGCACATATACATATGCACACGTAGACACATCCACGTACTGCCATGCATATGCATGCATCCCTGCACACACTGATAATCATACATGCACACATAGAGACAAGTGTACCTCAGAACGTGCAACCATACACACGATGCACCCTCATACTCATAAGCGTCCACACACACGCGTGCACAGATACACACCCACCCGTACCCCACGCACTCCCCGCGCTGACGCCGGGGTAGCACCACGGACAGCGCTCGCCGTCCCGCCCGGCCCCGCTCCTCTCCGCCGCCGAGGACGGGGCCGGGGCCGGGGTGCCCTCCCATGGGTTGGCTTGCAGCCCTGCTTGAAAAGCATGGAAATATTTCTTGAGGGTGAGAGGCAAAGTCACGCTGGAAATATTTCAGTCTCCCAGTAAAATGCACGACCCAAAATCTCTTCTGAGTCCCTTTTGTTCAAAAGAAAGTATTTTTAGAATCACCTGGCACAATAGCAAATCACACTTAGCAAATATGCCTACCTGAAAACCATTCTTACAGCTAAACACATCAAGAAGAACTTTATTTCCATGCTGCACCTCAGGACATCAAAGGCATGGGCATTTTCCTTATAATCATAGAATCATTATGGTTGGAAAAGACCTTTAAGATCAAGTCCAGCAGTTATCTAACTTCCCCGTGCCCGCTTCTAAACCATGTTCCTGAGCACCATATCTAGATGGCTTTTAAACACATCCAAGCATGGTGATCCCACCACTTCCTTGGGCAGCCTGTTCCAGTCTTTGATAACCCTTTTGGTGTAAATTTTTTTCCTAATGTCTAACCTAAACTTTCCCTGGTGTAACTTGATGCCATTTACTCTTGTCCTATTAGTTGTAACTTGTGACAAGAGGCTCACGCCCACTTCTCTACAATCTCCTTTCAGGTAGATGTAGAGAGTGATAAGGTCTCCCCTGAGCCTCCTTTTTTTCAGACTATAAAACCCCAACTCCCTCAGCCGCTCCTCATAAGACTTACTCTCAAGACCCTTTAACAGCTTTGTTTTCCTTGATGCAAGGTAAGAATAATGCTTTCTCATGTACATTTTTAATAACTCATATCCATCACAGCATTAGAGGCCATAACAATAGAGCATCTCCTCATCCCCCAGCATAAAACTACAAAATAGTTACTTCCTTAGCCAATGAAGACTTCAAAAGTGATAGCTTGTTTGAGAAGATACTTTGATCCTAGTTTTTGGGTGAACATGGTTGTGGTTCTTGCTGAACATGCAATGACGGAAAAACACTTAGTATATGTGGACACAACAGCCAAAGTTCACCAAGTCTTACTAGTTGGCCAAGAAAGAAGCAGTTTTAGCAGTGAGATTATTTGAGCTGAGGCTTCTGGTGATGGTCAGAAAAGCAAAATCATATGTGTTAGAAGGATGACATGGACTCTATGTGCAGAAATTAGCTCCATGACTGCCAGGCAGGCCTGAAAGACATGTGCAGATTGAGAGTGACTTGCTGTATGTTATACTAATACTGCATTTGTCTAAATGTTGTTCAAGGTTTACCAATTTCAGATGCAAAGATTAATCTCACATCAACATCAAGGACTCACTCAGTTAATATGTCTATTGATCAGCTACACAGACACTCTTTTCTATGTCAGTACCACCTTTCCTAGTATCAAAGGCAACAGATTTTGGATGCTACATAGCAGTATTCACCTGACCAACTCTTGAGCCTTGTAGGACAGTGACTGTGGGACTAAACACACAGTAAAACTGTGATTCTCAGATATTGTGTCTAGTCAGTCCTCTGGGATTTTAAAAATACATCTAAGAGAAAGGGTGTCCTGGGTCTCTGTGAGTGTACTGTGCAGATCATGGATTTTGTCCAATGGTCATAAGACCCTTCACGGTGCTCTGTGGTGTTCTACCTGTAAACACCTTCAGAGACTCTTGAATTAGCAATGCTTATGGGAAATAAGGGTGTATATATGCCAGATCCCTTCATAGATCTGACAACCTAAACAGGCACAAGAAAGGAGAAAGGAAGCTTTGCATCCACCCTTTTATAACAAGCAAACTCCCTGTTCCCTGAGGCAGTGGGAAATAGGGTCAGGGCCCAGGGGAGCACAGTGCCCACAGGGGCTGTGCCTCTCCTTGGAGGAGCACACTGCCATGCAGACACCCTTGCAGCTGGATCAGCAGCTTTATCAGCTGGACACACACACACACACACACACACACACACACACACACAAGCTTTTCCTCTTGGCCAGGCATACTCACTTGTGCTCAGCACTCTCAGCACATGCACAGTCTCAGACTAGCAAGTTCAGAGCCAACAGGGTGGTTTTTCACTGAACTCCCTCACAATACAGCCGTGATCTCTCTCACTCTGTCTGAGGCTCAGTCAAGCATGCAGAGCAAAAGACACTCAACTATCCCTCCCCCTTTCTTGCTTTCTGTTTGTTGGTTGAGGTATAGTTTGAAACAGGGAAAGACACTTTATTTGCTCCTATAATTTATTGCCAATCTTAACTTTTTAGATTTCTTTGCAGTAGACCTACATGACAAACACAGTATCAGATAGACACTGACTTTATTGCTTCATTTTTATTTTCAGTCTTGTGGCTATGATCTAGCATTTGAATCTAATTCATGGCATTCCCCACAGGGACTGAATGCATGCACTACAGAGCTGGGCAGCATGGGATGCAGTGTGTGCTTGGAAAGCCCAAACTGGCCTTTACCCAGAGAGGAAGCAAGTTTGCAGTAGCCCAATCCCTTAAGCAGCTTATCTCCTCCTCTCTGTTGCAGAACATGGGTATATGGTGCAGTCAGGACTCCAGCCTCTCCCTGCTGATGCAAAGCCACCTTGGATGAGTACAGGGTTTGGATGTTCCACAGAAATGTAAGAAACTTGACAGGCAGATCTCTGCTTTCTGTTATTGGAAAGAGGAGTTGAACACACATCTCCCACAGGCAAAGGAGCAGATGCACAAACAAGCTTGGCGGTCAGCATCTCTCTGCTCTAGTGAATAGCTAGTTAGTGATACAGAGTCTGACACATGAGTATAGATGACATACAGAGTCCAACAAATTAATATAGATCTTGTGCAGCCTGGGGAGCAGGACACTCAGTTACAGTTTGAACCTCCTGGCTGGGACTGCACATCCTGGATATTACAGCCTGGAGAGTGGAAAAAACCGTAAGTGATTCCAGGCAATCTCTTCCTCCTTTGACAAATCACTAGCAATTAAAACATAATTATCACAAAAAACAGTGTCATAATCCTGACTGGTGCTAACAGTGGCCTACAGTACTGATAGTGTATGCAAGGTAAAACTCAACACCGTATTAGAATGGGCTAAAGCTCACAGTTGGTCATCATTTAGTAAATGTTTTGAAGAACAAATATGTAATTCCTAAATACAGATCCTGCAATGAACTCCAGAAGAGGTCTTAACCCTTTCCTCTTAAGGGTGGATGGTCAGTGGTGATTTGTAGAGCTCACTGAAAAAAAATATTGATACCAAGAAGTATGAAGGCCTTCAATGACAAATTATCATTTCCCAACTCAAATCATTGGTCAAGAAACTGGACTCAAAAGGACTAATCATAGAAAAGAATTTTCAAAACAATAATGAAAGAATAAGAATCATTTCAGGATCAGTGTCAAGTAAAGAACTAGGAATATTGTCCTCCAAGGTTAAATAGAAACTGACCACATGAAAGAGAGGAAATGTGATTTTTAGTTATCTGAAAAAAGGATCAGATCAATTTTCTGTGTTTATATTGTATGGAAAATTGTTTGCCATACCAGCTGCGATGGTGGTGTGTGACGACTTGCCTCATCCTCATGTGAATGCACGGTAGCTGCACACAGCCAGGCACAGGTAGGGGTGCCAGTGCCAGCTCTTTAGAGCTCAAATCTGGCCCAGATGTGGGCTGTCAGGTTTTGAGTATGCCCACATGGTGATCCTCAATAGGAAGCGTGGATCTAACCTTGTGTTCACCATAGCATGTTCAATAGCTTCCCACCTCATTCTGACTATTGCAAGGCCATGCCCTGAAACATGTCAGCAACAAAAACACAGCATCTCCTCAAAGACCACTGTATCATGGGACACTATGTGACCATACTGGTGAAGAAAAGGACAATCTTGTCCTTGATTTTAGGTAGCCACAAGGCTATAGATCATAGCAGCAGCAGCTGCCAACTAACAGCCTGTCTCAATTAGGAAGAAAACTGTCTTTGCACAGGCAGAAATGTCAATGTAGCTTTTTTGTTTTAACTGTTAAGTGAGTAAATCCTTTCAGATTAGGACAATTAGACTCTGAAATAACTAATTCTTGCAAAGAGAATCAGAGGGACAGATTTACTCTTTCTCTTTGCTGAGTTATGTACTGCAAAGGTGGACCTTTTATTGCAGGCTTATCATTTATTAAGAAACTGTGTCCTTTCCCTTTGATGCTGGGGGCTGGAGCTGAGTCAAATTTTTTCCCTTTAATCGTTCAATGCCAGTTTAGAAATCCTTATTTGTCCAAGCAAAGTTTCTCTGGCATTGCAATTCTTCTGCAGTGATATTTGTTCAATGGTAATCCATCATTATGGAACAAAAACTCCATCTCTAATTCTTGCAAAAGGTAGCTTTCAGTAGCACTGAAGGAGAAAATGAGGAACCCCATATTTTGGGTAATAGCAAACAATTAAAGAAAAAAGTCAGAAATCATTGTTAGTCTTAGATATGAAGGATATAGCACAGTCTACTGAAATAAATGACCAATGCTTGCTGAAAATGGATCTTAACATTTTCAGGAGCTGTTTTCAGCACTGTTACCAAGATTTGGGAATTTTTCCTTGCCAGAAATGTTCTTTTCTATACATATTTTTTTTCAGTTTTCATAGCTTTTTTACTGAATACCATCAGTGAATTTGGGATCCAAAACCACACAAGTCAGTCCATGCTATCTATCTCCTTTGAGCAGAAACTGTGTCTTCACTCTGATGTCTCCCACACCTCAGGCTGACTTTACCACATAGGACCTTCTCTTTGTTGGAGTTTCTCTTGGTTTACATCATTCTCTAAGAAGGAGAAGACCCTGACTCCACATCCCTTGTAGTACTGGCTACAGTACAGTACATCTCTGTGAGATGACTTTGGGTAATTAATTTCTAAAAAGCCTGTCCCTGTATTTGCACTGTAAATACACACACCAGGTCAGAAATCTCCTTTCAGTACATTCTGCTAAGCTTAAACAAAACTCTTGATTTGAAAATATTAGAGAAGACATTGTAAATCACCACCTTTGAAGGCATAAGGCAAAGCCTTCCTTTTACTATGTTCACTTGTAAAGCTGCACATGGACATTTTTCAGAACTTTGAACAAATCAGTCTCCCGGTAAGATGAAAAGTGGTTTGCTTAAACACCTGTATGGAAAGTGATATTTAATCTTTTATGTTCACTATTGGAGAGTGCTCAGGTCAAGCAATAGTCAATAGAAGGTAGTGGTAACTTTTATTTTCTATTTTATTTTACAGTCAAGGTTAAGTATTTGTTTTTGAAAGATTGGAGGAGTTGGTTGGCAGTGCCAGGGAACCGGACTCTTTTTATCTGCATGCTTGTTATGAGGAGAAGGCAGGTGCAAAGCAAGATTTCTAACACCATCGGCAGCAATAATCCCCACCTGAGCACTAACTGGCCACCTGCTCTTCAGGCAAAGAGATAATTCAGGCTCTAAGTTAGCATAGTTCTAGGTCTCTGCTAAGCAAAGACTCATAAATGACTCAAATTACAGTAACATCAGTGGGTATGTCAATATATCAATATTTGATCACTGACAGTGACTCCTTCTGGATTCACCCCAAGGCATGCAGTCCAACCTGGAATGGCCTTACCTGACTTAATGCACCTGTGGTTTATGGAGGACTTATTCTAAGTACTGCTGAAGACAGCAGGTAACTTCCCAATAACCTTCATGTCACCAGCTCCCCAGCTTATTATTGGAGCCCAGGCATCCTGAAACCTGATGAACTCTGTGCTTATATGTCAGTCAGTAGTCAAAATACAAAAGCTTTTCACCAGAACTTGAGCCTCAATTTACAGTGGGATTTATCATTTTTATGGGAAATTACTTTTCCCTGCTTAGCAACAAATCCATCCTAAAATACACAGTGTGAGGTGACTGCTGAGAGGCACAACAGACAGGAAAACACAAAGATGTGCAGGAGCATGTCTGTTAGGAGGCAGTGCAACTACTTTTACACAGGTGGGAAAAAGGTACAGATGAGGCTTGGACGTATTCTTTTGTTATCTAAATTGAATCATTTATTCCCTGTAAATTACAACTGTCTACCTGGCAAATGCTCCCATGAGTCAGAACAACATTCCTTGCTCCTCAGTCCTGACACAATGCCATTCCTCCCCACTGGTTGAAATACCAGGCTTTACTCTCCCAAGACTTATGGAGGTGCCACAAAACACACCAAGGAAACCACCATCTGTGGCAAGGAAGTCCCACAGAAATAGAGCTCCGTGCCTAATCTACTAGTTTGTTATCTTTCAGAGGAACATGCTACATGCCATTGAAAGAGCTGACAGCTAAAACCCTATTTATATCAATGGCATTCACCTGCAAGGCAGCCATCCATGGGCTAAGGGCAGGTGGGAATGGGTGAGCACTGGCTGCTGTGAGCAGTGCTGGGGCTTGAGCTCATCTGAAAGGGTTGGAGGAAGGAAGAAGTACTCAGTAAATACATCATTAGCACACAGTTAACAAGCAGAGAAAGTTATTTGAGGCTAATTTTGCAACTAAGGCAGGTGAAAATAAAATAAATGCATTGACTCCCCTAAGTTTGCAAGAGGCAAACTTGTCCATCACCTGATGGATATGCTAAAAATGAGAGTGTAACTGAACTGGTCATTACTGACTTCTTACTCAAACCCACTCAAACCCAACAAACACTGATAAAATCTCAGCTTAAAAATCTAGGCCAAACCATTAGATGACAAAAAAAAACCAACAGCTTTTTTTTACCTTCCATAAAAAACTTTGCTAAAATTCACAACCTACTTTATGGATTACAGGTGGAGCAGACAGCTACCATTACCACCTTTCACCAGTGTTGTTGGTGCTCTTTTGTGCCCAGATGGATCCCGATATGATCTAGGATGAGCTGCAGGTCTCTGTCACCACAGTGTACACAGATAGGGAATGGCGAGGTTAGGTGAAATGGGGAAATAATGAAGAGGAGAAAAATGAAGCTGTCTGGTGGAAAATAATGAATGTACTGGTGACAAAAAATGGACTCCCATGAAATTGTGAAGCTTTTTCATACTCTTTCACTCCAGATTATGCAAAAAGATTTTTATCTTTTATGTGTATTTTTATTGTTTTAAAAAATTAGCAAAGTATTATTTATTCTGCAACTCCCTTCCAAGTAAGGGGTGAGGGAAAAATAAAAAAATTAAAAAAAAATCTGTGATTCTTCTGGTGACAGGGCTCTAAGACCTTTTGATGCTACTATCATCATGACCTGTGACCCTTCCAAACCTCCCAAAATTATTAAAAATATCGTAAGACCATTTGAAATCATAGAATCACATCAAGAATCATAGCATGGTTTTGGTTGGAAGGGACCTTAAATATCATCTACTTCCAAATCCTAGACTAGACACTAGACTAGGTTGCTCAAAGCTCCCATCCAACTTAGCTTCAAAGCCAGAGTCTCACATTTTCTAGGAGCTTTAGAAACTAGTATTTGTTAAGTCTGTAGTTGCTGCTGGTCAGTGTACCATGTGAATCCATGCATCCCTTCTATTTATTGACATTGCGTGTTCCTTTTGCCAGGGCTTGTCTTTCATTTTGTACATACATCATGCCTCTTCAAAGCAAGAGCTGCCGATGGAAGACTGAGGATATGTAGGCAACAAAAGTACAGGAAACTGCAGCAACACTGTAACTTACATCATTCCTTAATCAGGAACAAGACCGAAAATATTTTAGCATATTGAGGAGGAAGCCTGGAGAAGGATCACAGGTCATCGGGAGAGCACCTGAAGAGCAGCACAAAGGAATTCCAGTCATCCCAGCCAGTAAGGCAGCTTCATCAGGAGCCCAACTTGAATGCCTCTATGCAAACACATGTAGCATGGGGAATAAACAAGAGGAGTTAGAGACATGCGCATTGCTGCAGGGCTGTGATCTTACTGGCATCTGTGAAGTTCAACAAGGCCAAGTGCAAGCTCTTGCATGTGGGTTGGGGCAATCCTAAGCACATATAGAGGCTGAGTGAATAATGGATTGATAGCAGCTTTGAGGAAAATGGGCTTGGGGGTGCTGGTTGATGAGAAGCTCAACATGACCTGGCAATGTGCACTTGCAGCCCAGAAACCCAATTATATCCTGGGTTGCATCAAAAGAAGTGTGGCCAGCAGGTCCAGGGAGGTGACTCTCACCCTCTACTCTGCTGTTATGAGACTCCACCTGGAGTACTGTGTCCAGTTCTGGGGCCCCCAACACAAGAAGGACATCAAGTTGCTGGAGTGAGTCCAGAGGAGGCCCATGAAGTTGATCAGAGAGCTGGAGCACCTTTTCTTTGGGAACAGGCTGAGAGAGCTGGGGCTGTTCAGCCTGGAGAAGAGAAGACTCCAGAGAGACCTTGTAGCAGCGTCTCAGGACTTAAAGGAGGCCTTACAGGAAAGATAGGGAGGGACTCTTTATCAGGGAGTGTAGTGATAGGATGAGGGGTAACAGTTTTAAACTGGAAGAGGGTAGATTTAGGCTAGATATTAGGAAGAAATTAATTCCTGTGAGGGTGGTGAGGCCCAGAGAAGCTGTGGATGCCCCCTCCCTGGAAGTGTTCAAGGCCAGGTTGGACAAGACTTTGGGCAACCTGATCTGGTGGGACGTGTCCCTGCCCATGGTAGAGGCACTGGAATCAGATGATCTTGAAGGTTTCTTCCAACCCAAACTGTGCTAGATTCTATGAAGAGGAAAAAAGGAAAACAGCATGCAGAGAACAACTCTGCACTCTGAATGAAGCAGGTACACTTATTTCACGCTGGATTTATTTCAGCACAACATAAGAGTATTCCACAAAGTGGTTTAGATGGAATTCCCAGGTGACTTGTTGTTGTATTTAAATACTGCCTGCCTAGGATTTAAATAAACAGCTTTTATATTAATTAGAAACAATTCCTCTGAATTAGAAGGTATTACCAGTTTCTAAACGGCACACATAACAGTTACTCAGCCTTTGATTCAGTTACATGCTTTTAAACTTGTCAGCCATTCATAGTCTAATATGCTATAACTACAGTTTACAACAGTGCAATAAAATATTGATTCAACTGTTTTAACCTTTCTTTGATCAGCGTAACATGTAATTAAGTCAGTGTGTACCTTTTCTTGGAGCAAGCCAGTCACTCATTGCTAGCACACCATCCTGGGTACGTATTTATAGCCTAAGCCTAGGAGAACTGTTTTACACGTTTTGCTGTAGTACATATACCAATTATCTCTTTGCTGGTTTCTGATTATAGTTTAATCAAAGACACTTTATGAAAGAAGGACCTGAATATATATTGCTAGTCTCTTCAGTGGCCAAGTACATTGATTTCACCAGCTGAGAACCTGACTCTAATGCTTCATATTACATTGATAGCAAAAGCCTTGTAAAAGGACCAGAGGCTGCCACAAGGCACACAGGAGGTGTTGTTAGGTGCACCTCATACTGGCAGTGCAAAACTCTCACTGAAGGCAGAGTAAAGCTTCCTTTGTAAATCCATAGGGATATTTAGTAGCCCTAAAGTTGTTAGAGCCCCAGTATCAGCCTTCTCCATAAGATAACAGCCTTGTCTGGCTCCTGGGAACAATGCTCTGCTTTTCTTAGCTTTGACCCCATTAGGTAAATCCACGTTTCTTTTGTGACTGACTAGCCGGAACAAGATGTTGTTTCTCTCAGTTTACCTCACACCATTCAAACAAATCTAAACAGATTCTCAAAATGTTTGTGATCAGATTGAATAGGCCAAATCAATCCTTTGTGCTTTCAGCCTGTTTTTCATTAATTAGTGGAAACCCAACCTGACAATACTCAATATCACAGTCACCAGACTGAGTGCACTGCTGAGATAAATGGAGAAGAAGGAAGATGTCAGTTCCTGCCATTATCATCCTCCTGTACGATAGCTTTTTGTTTGTTTGAATATATAAGATAACGGCAGATAATACATTAATTTTATTTTTTTTTCAGAGCCTAGGATATTTCCATGAAGTAATGTAAATAAAATACACAAACAAAGAGCAATTGTGATTGATCAGATATTTTTTGAAATCTCCACAGCCTTGTACAAAACTCCTCTCTTTTTTTGGTGCTTTCACAGACAAGTTTAACTCCTGGGTGTATTCTTAGAGTGCACAGTACCCTTTTTCTAAGGGCACCTTTTCTCTCTCAAAATGCACATTCACACGGAGTCAGTGTAATCCCAGATCTCAGCCTCTCTTGGATGAGCTCCTGGAGGCCACCACAAGAGCTGCCAATTAGTTTAGGTTTCTTGCAACCTCTGTGCCACTACTATAGTGGCTCTTGCAAGAAAAGATTACCTCAGAAGACATTAAGCAATTCTGGTTTCCCTCTTACTTGTGTTGGGTTAGTTTGTCACATTGTCCTAAAATCACAGAATCACAGAATCACAGAATCGCTCGGTTGGAAAAGACCTCTGAGATCATCATGTCCAACTGTTCCTGTCTACCCCCTAAACCATATCCTTAAGTACCTCATTTACCCGCTCCTTAAACACATCCAGGGATGGTGACTCCACCACCTCCCTGGG
>NW_010157634.1:0-2268 GCF_000695765.1 Mesitornis unicolor
CATATTTCCCCCCAGAATCTCCCCCAAACCCCCCCAGCATGCAGAACCCAGTGCCTGGCGCGCTCAGTCACACACCACATCTGTGCTGGCACGGGTGGTTTGCAAAGCTGAACGGCATGGTGGCTCCTGTCCTCTGAGAGTGCCCCTCTGGGAGAGAAAAAACCGGGAAGGGAAACCCCGGAGTAGGGAGAGAAAGAAAAGTGAAGCTAGCTTAAAAATTTGGAGCTGCAAACAGAGGTTGCAAAGGCCTTGTATTCCTCTCAAGTTTAGATGTGCTTAAAAATCATATATTCCATGTACACTGTCCTTAGGTGCACTTACAGCTCCCATCTGCCTACATTAGCCGTGTGAGTGGTATTTGAGAGGAGATAAATGAGACTGAATATGGATCCATAACAGACCCGCAGCACAGTTCAGATGATGATTTCTGACATCTTTACACATGTCCCCTGTGCCACCATGTCACAGAACCTCACTGCTCCTGTGGAGCGGTCATCAGCTGCATCATGTCACGGCTCAGACCAGCTTGTGCCATCAGTGTGACAGTCAGCTCATCCTCACCTTTCCCTCAAGCTCTGTGCTGTGAAGCAGATACTGCTGAAAGGTGGGGCTCGTCCTGCTGGAATTTGCTGTCCCTGCACTTGCTCTTCATGGGGCTGTAGCACGCTGGGCAGGTTTCCTCCTGGAAAAAAATTACGCTTGGGGCAGCAGGTGACTTGGTTAATTATTGCTTTAATTATTGCTATATCCTCTCCTCCTCCTTTTCCTGCTGCTGTAGTGGTAATTCAAAGAAGGAGTTTAGACCTGAAGGCTGGTAAGACCTTACAGCCCTCCTGTGGCTGCAGCTCCCTCTGCAGTCACCCTCCTGATGTGCCCAAGAAACAAGCAAGCACTTACCAGATACATCTGTCACACAAAGTGTCACATTTATGTGAACTGATGAAGCAGCTTTTGGACTTCAGTCCTTGCTCAAATATCCCGTGAGGAAGTGCTTGTAGATCCTTACTCTCCCAGGGATATGGTCCTGCACCCATGAGCATGTAGCTTTGCTGAGAAGGAGCCAAGAAGCCCTGCTGGATCTGATCCAGCTCTGCCCAGGGTCATTTTGGGGGGCAGGGATCAGACTCCTTGGCATTGCCAGGATGCAGCTGAGCTGGCCTTGCACAGAGTCGAGGGGAGCTTGCCCAAGCTTAGTCCTCCCCAGGCTCTGGAGTATCCTTGACCTGTTGTGTAGGAAGGAGTGAGGACACGAGTGTCTCATCAGGTGGGACAACTGCTGAGTTCAGTCGATCTGCGAGGTCTTTGATGGGTTTGTTCTTCTCAAAGAGGAAATTTAAGCCTAAATCCATAGGCAGAGATGCACAAATCTTTTAAAACAAAGCTAAAGATCTTCCTTTCCTTATTCTCTTCCAGCCATAGTAAGAGAAATTCAGTCTGGAAACTGGGCATCTGATGAACATCTGTACCTTCTCTGTGGTCACAGCTCCCTCTGCAGTCAACTCGGCTACACCAGTAACACCAGTGAAGCCTTTCCACGAACCAGGAGACCAAGGAGAGCACCAGGTAGGCTGGGAACCAGAGCTCAGCAAATTCAACAGGTGGTCACAGCTCCCTCTGCAGTCAACTTGGCTACACCAGTAACACCAGTGAAGCCTCTCCACGAACCAGATGGGATACCCGTAAGTCCTCACAAAAATCCCAAGGAGAGCACCAGGTAGGCTGGGAACCAGAGCTCAGCAAATTCAACAGAGGAGCCTCCAGCTCATTGGAAATCATTCAGCTGGGCCCATGCAGCAAGCAAAGACCAGGGTGGGAAGGTCCAAGTCTGGAGAGGCATCAATGTGGGGATCAGTGCCAGGGTAATACAGAGGGCATGGGAGGAGAGAAAGGAACCAGGCTACTCAAAATCACCCATTGAGCAGGGCTGGGGGGTCTGTCCTAAAGTCTTCTTATCAGACTCTTTGGTGTTGTGGGCACACCAGAGGCTACCCAGAGGGTAAGTCTGTCTCCAGGTGGGAACCACAGCCCAGACACCTCATCCCACCACCACGGGTTTAGGACCAAAGCAGTAACTGTGCTCAAACCTTGCCTTGTTTAAAAAGCACACAAACAAACAAGTAAACCCACAGACACTGCAGGAAGAGGAAGAAGCGCAAAACCCTCCTCTGCATTACGTTGTCAGGCATGAAATGACTGCAACAGCTTCGACTTGCAGCCACTCGTCCAGGCAGTTCCCCGTTGGAGAACAGTTTGAGCCCTGTGGGTCGA
>NW_010157635.1:0-243 GCF_000695765.1 Mesitornis unicolor
CTTACCCAGTCACAGTAACAGAAGGTAGACCAAACCAATGGTCTTCATTTCATTGGGATCTTATTAAGGAAATTAGGAAATCTGATAAGGAATATGGGTTGCCAGCTCCGTTTACGCAGGGAGTGTTGGATAATGTTTTTCAAAGGTATATTCTGACCCCAGGGGATTCCAGACAGTTAGTGGAAATTATTTTAACACCGATTGAAAAGCTACTAATCACAGAATCGCTCGGTTGGAAAAGAC
>NW_010157636.1:0-9942 GCF_000695765.1 Mesitornis unicolor
TGCTCTTGGCTATTCTTTAGAGACATCTCTTTACACTCTATCCATTGCTTAACATAGAAGGCAACACCTCCGCCCCTTCTTCCTCATCTGTCCCTTGTGAACAGCTTGTAGCCATCGATAGCCACACTCCAGTCATAGGAATTATCCCACCAAGTTTCAGTAAAGGCTGCTATGTTGTAGCTTTCCAGTTGTTGCCCATGCCGCATGCATTGGTGTAGAGGCATTTCAGCTGGGCTGTTAGCCATGTCACCTTTGTAGAGGAACACCCCTTAATTCCAATATCACCACCAACAACTGGAAGGAGAGAGGAATAAATAACCTGTGCCCCAGATTCCCTCACCAACCATCCCAAGGTCCTGAAGTCTCTTTTGGTTGTTCTTGGGCTACAAGTCACAGATTCCTCTCTACCTACATGGAAGAACATCAGCAGGTGATAGTCTGAGGATCGAACCAAGCTGGGAAGTTTCCTAGTGATGTCCTTAACCCAGGTTCCAGGGAGACGATGGTTGGACTCGATGATCTTAAAGGTCTTTTCCAACCAAAACTATTCTATTCTATGATTCTATGAGACAACAGACTTTCCTGTGCTGAGGGTCTACCCGGCATATTGGATCCTCTGTTCCCCTCAGAAGGGCATCACCTATGACTATAACCCTTCTTTTCTTCCTTGTGGATGTGGTTGCGATACAAGCAGTGGGCTTTTCTGACTGTGGAGACACCTCTGGAATAGATTGCCCATCATCCACATCTTCATTTGTCTGGCCTTCCTCAACCAGAGCCTCATATCTGTTGTTCAGAGGCACCGAGGGAGGCGAGGTGGGCAAGGTTTGCCTGCTGCCCCAACCATGAACTTCCCTCCATTCACTCTTTTCATTTAGGCTTCTGCCTTCTGCCTGACAGAGGCAGGATACAGGGGCCCCTTGATCCCAGGTACTTTTTGTCAGTTGCTCCAATTTCTGTCTCAAGGAGGGCTCCATCAGTCTATCTTTTGTTCAGCCTCTCTGATGCTCCTTAGCCTCTCAATTTCCTCTCACAGCTCTGCCACCAGGCAGAGCAGGTCATCCACCTGTTCACATCACACACAGCTGCTCTCATAGCTGCCCCTCTCTGGCACTCCCTGCAGCCTGTGATCTGGACAGCTGCATGTTTCCATGGGAGCTCCATCTGGGTTCTCACCTCCACTCTGGTGAGTGTTGAGCTCATGGCCTTCTGCTGAGTGGAGACCATAGCTAAGCTCCTTCCAAGAGGCAATAACCACCAACCAATATGACTCACCTGTTGAGCTGGCAGAGCTGCAGGTGCTTCCTGTGTGCCCTGACCCACCATGTGCTGGCTGATGCTTACACACTATTTGCCTTCTCTGTGTTTGGTGTTCCCTGAGTCTACTTTTATGAGAGTGAGTGTGTTGCCCTGGTGATGACTGCTCTATGTCAGCATCTCTCCTGAGAGCTGCCAGCTTCATATGGGCCTCTCTGCACCCCTAGTGCTTCCCTGTCTCAGGAAAACCTTGGGATACCCCTTGTACATAGAGATCTGCTGCTCTGGTTCTGGACAGGCCAGGCTCTGAAGCAGCTCCCCTCAGCAACTGACATCACCTCACTCCCCAGGTTTGCTTCGAGGAAACCAAATAAACAAATAATGGGTCATTGGAACCTGCTCTTCATGTTTAACTGCATGGAGGCAGCGCAAAGATTCACATGGCCCCTCACCCCAAGCTGCTGCTTGAGCAGCCAGAAAACAGACAGACCACAAGCAGCACACTGCCTTGGGGGAGCCTGGTACTGCCTCAGTCATGGCTAGACCTGCTTTTTCCCTCTCAAAACTTTTTTGTCTCAAAACTTTTCTCTTCTTGATTTTAGCTGTATCGCTGAGGGGCACCTAAGCTGGGCTCGGTACCCCATGCTGGACTGGCATGGCATCCCGGCGCTTACCCCCAGAGCCCCGGCAGGGGGCACAGGCCCATCTGGGCCTGGGGAAAGCGAGTTAATCGTTCCTTCGTTAATAATGATGAATTATCCCTAAAGGTCATGTATGCAATGTCTCTGGGTTCTTTCCCTTTTAATCTAAAATATTAAATGGGACTGTATGTAGTTGTCCTCTAAGGGACCCGGGACATCCAAAGAGGCCCTCCAGATGCATACTGCGAATAGAGCCCAGCAGAGATCATACATCCAGTCTTTCCACTTATTGAAAACCATTATTTTAACCCTGCATATCTACAAACAAAACAGAAAAGCATCACTTTTCTATCCATGAGACTACTTAAAATCAAGGTGATGAGGTACTTCAGTATGCAAAAGCATGCAACCATACAACCTTTCCCTCTCCACTCCAAAGAACACTAAAACACATCCCTCTTTTTTCTTTTACGAAAATTCACATAATTTATCCTTGAATCTACTAAGTTGTTATAAATACAGTAGTATTTGAAAAGTGCCTTCCTGATTTGAAAAACAAGTGTCCCTAGTCCATAACAAGTAATCATTCTTAAAAAGTATGGTTCTCTTTTCATGTCTAAGCTCCGAATATTTTAGATTAACTTTTTGCTTAAAAAAAGGATTTTAGTCTATGAAATAGATATCTATTGATCTTACGCGTGTTAAGATGAGACTTCAAAATCAAAAAAGCTCCTTTTACGGTTTGGTTTGAACACTTATCCTTACTTCAATAGCTCATGCATTTAATCAGCTCATCACATGAGGATAGTTCAATGCACATTTTATATTATATGTATTGAAAAGTAGAAACACATGTCCATATTATCGTCATAGAAACATAAGAGGTTAGGACAAATCTCTCTGAAGTTCAGTACTTGCTCCTTATTCTTATTTTCCTTTGGGCCTCTTGGAAACCAAACAGGGATGCAGTTCTGATTCATAACTCACACAAAAGTATAAAAATAGTTTTAAATCATCTTTTTAATCAATCCCCTGATTGGATCCTTACAGAATTGTGCTTTACTCCTGTGAGAGACACCTATTTCTCTTTATTATAGATATTTATATTATTCTCTTTTATCCTTTTTTCCCTTTCACTCTCTGCTAGGGCTAGCAATGGTTTGACTGTGAAAATCATATTCTGATATTCATCGCATTCAAATTAAGCAGGCTTCAGGTCAACAAAATCTGGTTCTTATGGGAAACTTTAACTACCCAGACATCTGCTGGAAAAACAACACAGCAGTTCACCAGTCATCCCTCAAATTCCTGGAATGCTTAGAGGACTCCTTCCTCATAGAAATGATAGATGTGCCAACCAGGAATGGGGCACTGCTGGACTTGCTGCTCACTAACCAAGAAAAACATGCTCTGTAATATCTCAGTTAGGGACAGCCTTGGCTGCAGTGATCAGAGAATCATGGAGTTTGGGATACTGCTGAGCACACTGAAGGTTAGTTCCAAGACAGGTTTTAGACTTTAGGAAAGCAAACTTCAGCTTGTTTAGGGCTCAGTTGGAAGGGATCCCATGGGAAGTTTCCATGGAGGATAAAGGAGCTAGTGAGAGCTGGGAGCTTTTCAAGAACACTCTCCTAGATGCACAAAACCAGTTCATCCCCTCTATAGGCAAGGGAAGCAGGCAGAGAAAGAGACCCCCTTGGCTCAACTGCGAGCTTCTGGGCCTGCTCAGAACCAAAAGGAAAATGTACCAGAGATGGAAAAGTGGAACATCACCTGTTGAAGATTACAAAGGCGTTGCCAGGGAATAGGAAGTAAAATGCCCTTTTTAATTAGTTTGAGGATTCTAGGTCGGTCAAGTTACTAAAAGGACAACAGAAAGAGAGATTTACCTCTCTGAGAGGTTTTTCCTCTTTACAAAGAGTTAGTGTTACAAGGGGGCTTAAGAGCCTAAGCGGGAATGCACTCAAGGACATGTTTTCTTTATAATTGGAGCCAACTTAGTAATTGGAGCTGAAACATCTTGGCACACTGGTACATTCTGAAGGACTGCAGATAGACTAGGAGACACTGGTTAATAAGGGAAATCAAGGAATTAATAAATAAAATTAAAAAACAAGAACAGTAAGAGTGCCTCTTCATATCCGCCAGGGACCACCAGAGACCACCGAAAGACCCCTTGTACGCAAGCACAGTTGATTCAAGAATGATTAAGCAAATATTTAATTGAATTTAATTATATTTAAATTGCACTCAATCATTGTAACTTACATTGCGAAATCCTGAAACTTTTGTGTATAAATATACTAAGAAAAGTGACCATACTCATGCGAGCTTGGAGGGAATAAAGAATGCCTGCTTCTTAATGCTACATTGGTGTTAAGAGGTTTTTCTATTCCTGATTTCAGTGACAGTTTCTGGCACCCCAGATGGGACACTGCTTCTGGACCTCAATGTATCTGTGAAATACCAGGACCTCCAGCTGGTGAATTAAGGAAAGAAGGGTTGCTTAACACAACAAGGCTGCTCTTAGCATAAGTATGAGTTAGCAGAAAACTGTGAATTCTTGCTTTTTACTTTGAAGGGTGGGGACCTACCCTCTGCGGGGGTATGATATGGCTTGTTTTGTAGCTTTGGCTTATATTTGCAACCGTAGCAAGTAGGAGCCTACCCCTCTGCAGGGGTATGATATGTACTAAGCTAGCTTTGGTCACGTATACCTTGCTATCATATAGAGCACTAAAGTTATGTAACCAGACTGCTTGCTTATCATGGGTTAATCACAGATGTATGGAATGTTTGATAAAAATCGCTATATAAACTAATTGATAGTTTGCCTCGGTGGAGACACATTCTGTTGGAGTGTGGACCCTGTGCTCTCCCTGGCATGCTGAAATAAATGGTACCTTCCTGTTCCACCACATTTAATGTTTAAGCTCCTTCATTCATCTGGTGAGCCAGGCAGAAGAACCTCTGTCCATCTGCAAGACCCTCAGAACCGGGGACTCTCCAAGGGCACTCTGGAGTCGTTACTCTGCGGAGACTTCACGGGTCCCTGGATCATAGCGGGAACAGACAAGCACCTATGATGCGGTAGGAAGGTTCCATTTATTTTTTTTTTCTGTTTTTCTTTTCTGTACTTCTCTTTTCATGCCTTTTTTTCCTTCTCTTGTATAAAAGACCATAAAGTACTTTACGTCATAAGAATCTGTAAGTCATATATGCAGGAAATACAGGACTAAGATTGTGAGTTCGAGTCCCGCCTTAGTCGCTGGAAGGCATCCCAGGATTGTGGGTTTGAGTCCCACCGAGGGGTGGTCTGTGGGCTTAGGTCCCACAACTGGTTCCTCAAGATTGTATGTTCAAGTCCCACCTTGAGGAAGGAACCCCAGGATTGTGGGTTCAAGTCCCACCGAGGGGTAGGCTGTGGGCTTAGGTTCCACAACTGATTGGATTATTGGTACATTAACTCATGTGGCTTATATTTGGATTAGGAGCTGTGTTTGTAATTTGGATAAGTCTCATTATCTATGGAAAATTTTAAAACCCACCCCATTTGTCCCCTGTATCTGTTAACGGAGCAAATACTGAGGCTTGCCTTCTGAACAGGTACCAAGGCTTGCCTTGTGAACAGGAACCAAGGCTTGCCTTGTGATTACTTTTGGATGATCATGGTGGAAATAATTATAATATTTAGGTGTTTACATTTGATGTGGAATGAGAGTTGCAATCATGATTGAATTAAGCTGTGCTATCTGTTGTTTGTGAAAATATTGTGCAGTGGGCCCCTGTATTTTTATCACCTTTATATAAACATGAATGTTGGTGTGAGTGTGTGTGTGTGTGAATGAGATGTGTTATTAACATGAAGCGAGAGTGGAGTCTCAAACTGCAGTTTCACTATCCCACGAGGGATGTGGTCAGCAACAGACAAAGTGAGTGGTGTGAAAGGCCTGAGAGAGAAAGACATGACTGAGACGTACTCTGAGTACAAAGCGAGTGCAGAGCCTTAATCTGCATTTCCACCTCCCAGCGACTGGACTGGCCAGAGCAAGGCGAAGCAAGTGAGAAGTAAAAGCAAAATGGGTAATTGGCCAGGGAAAACACAAATAGACCGAAGTCCCCTTGGGTGCATTTTAAAGCATTGAAAAGATATTGGAAACACCCCAGGGGGAAATACTAGTGAAAAAACCCTTATTAAGTATTGAACCCAATGGTGGCCGCTATATAAACTAGATGATGGGGAAAAGTGGCTGTTGACTAGGACTTTAAAATATAACACCCTATTACTACTCATGTTATTTTTAAGAAGAGAGGGTAAATGGGATGAAGTAGTCTATGCAGACATGTTTTTCATTCTCCGGGACCACCCGGAAATGCAGAAAGCTTGTGGTATTAACCTAACCCCTCATGACCCTTTTGTACTAACTCTAGAAAGGGACAATCAAAAGGCAATGGTAAGAAATCTGAAGAGATGTTGTTCATCATGCTTGATAAAACAAAGGTGTCTAAAATATAGGGAAAACAAGGAAAGAATGGAAGACCTAGTGACTCCTCTGGAAGCGTGGGGAGGGTGGTGGGGGCAAGGACAAGTAAAGCCACCCTCTCCACTGGAGGAACCAGAAACAGCCCCATTGAGTCCTCCCCATCTCCTGAAAGGGGAAGAGAAAAAAAAGAAAATAGAAATTGATATAGAAAAATGGAAACACAGGATTAGTCACCCTTCCAGTTCATCACCTAGAACAAGAGCTTCCACAATGCGGGGGGAATTTATCCAAGCCCCATTGAGGGAAGCTGCAGGACCAACAGGACCAATGAAGCTTAAAGTTCCCCTCCAAATGGGAGACCTGGATGCTTGGAAATCAACAGCTAAGAGATATCGAGATGATACAGATGGGGTGGCTAAACAATTTAAGGCTTTTGTGAAAGCATTGAGTGTGGATTGGGAAGATGTTGATTTAATGTTAGATGCATTGACAGACACAGAAAAAGAAATAGTCCTTAAAACTGCCAGGAACTATGGGAGGGTGAAGCTGAGGGAGAGGGAAATCATTGACAATTATTTTCCAAAATCAAAACCCAGATGGGATTATAATAACCCAGACCATTATAAGCTCCTGAGGCAATATCGGGAGTGGGTAACATTTGGGTTAGAAAATGGAATACCAAAAACCATAAATTGAGGATCCTTGTTCACCATCAAACAAAATCCCACAGAAAGCCCTTCTGAGTTCCTGGACCGGCTTAAAGAAGCCATGCAGAAGTTCACAACTCTGGACACGTCTGACGAACAAGGAAAGATGCAACTAATTTCCTTGTTCTTAGGACAGTCCTCAGATGATATCCAAAAGAAACTCCAAAAGTTAAAAGCTGAAGAACAACGAGATATAGAAAAATTATTGGAGGAGGCATGGCGTGTGTTCAGAAACAGATATGGCATTCAGGGATGAAAATTGGGAAGAATCATATCTACTGCCACTGTGGCAGCCCTTAGAGGGGAAAAAAAAGGTGTTAGGTCCCTTCTGCCCAAAGGAAACGTGCAATTTCAGATTAGACTAGGTCATAACCAATGTGTGATCTGTAAGGAAGAAGGATATTGGAAACAAAATTGTCCTCACAGAGGAGGAAAGGAGGAGACACTAGTCGCAAAATTAGAAGACGATTAGGGTAGACCGGGGGGTGATTCCCCAGCTGATCCTCTGGTTATAATGGAGCTGGGGAACATATCAGATAACATGGAATTTTTAATTGACACGGGGGCAACTTATTCAGTATTAAATACACAATTAAAAGAAATAGATTCACAAAAATCCATTAAAGTAGTAGGGGCAACAGGCCAACGGCAGAAGGTATCATTCATGAAGTCATTGTCCTTTAAATTAGGCAAAACATTAGGAATGCATCAATTCTTATATATGCAAATGCACCCAAATCCTTTACGTGAAGGGATTTGTTGCAAAAGTTACAAGCAGAAATTATACTCCAGAAGGAATGCAATTTAAAGTAAATGAAAGGGAGCTAATCAAAATTATGAGTTTAACTCTTATTACAGATAAAATCCCACAAAAGTTCCTGGATGAAGTTCTGAACCAAGTATATCCAGGAGTCTGGGCAGATGGAACTCCCGGAGGGCAAAGACGGCACAACCGGTAACAATTAAATTAAAACCTGGAACACGACCGGTAAGAATAAAACAATATCCCCTCAAAATTAGGGGATTGAAAGGGGATCAAGATTATAATTGATGACTGGGTTATTGATTAATATGAGTTGTTAGTAGAACGTAATTCAGAATACAATACTGCGATATTACCAATTCAAAAACCTGATGGTAAAAGTTACCGATTAGTGCAAGATCTCAGGACTATTAATAAAACAGTGGAGGATCTCCACCCAGTGGTGACAGACCCGTATACAATATTAAAAAAACTAAAAGAGGCATATGTATGGTTCACTGTCTTAGATCTAAAAGATGCCTTCTTCTGCTTACCCTTGGACCCTGACAGCCAGAAGTTATTTGCTTTCGAGTGGGAAAATCTGGAGACTGGAAGAAAATCACAACTAACATGGACAGTACTCCCACAAGGGTTCAAGAATAGCCTGACTATCTTCAGGAACCAATTAGCCAGAGACCTTGAAGGATGGACACCTCCACCAGGAGTTGGGACTCTTCTACAATATGTAGATGACCTAATGATAGCAACGACCACTATGGACTCCTTCATTTCACCGTCACTGAGTGATTCTCGGGGAGAACCTCTGATCCCCAGATGGAAGAGCTCTAAGCAAGACCTCTGAGAAGATAAAAGGCATTCTTTCTTTTAATCTTTAAAAGGCTGGGAGCTATAAAAGTACCTGAAGGGAGGTTATAGTTCTGCTAAACGAAAGTCTGTGGAACGCCCGGGTTTTGGTGGTTTGGTTTTGGTAAATAGGAGTTAGAGTCCCCTGGTCTGCTGGTCAGACATGGTGAAAGCTGCACATGGTTGGACTGATTAGGGTACCTGTGGAGAGCCTAGACGTCTGCCCGTCAGTCATAAGTGAAAGCTATTGCAGGGTTGGACAATTTGTTAACTGGTTTTGGAGTGTATGATAAATTACCAGTAATTAGTTTTAGAATTTATGTGATAAGTGTGGTTGTTGTTTCTGTCTTGTGTGTCATTTAATTGTATTTGTAATATGGCTACAAAACTTGGGACAGAATTGAATATTGTAATAACTGATGGCAAATTTATACTCTTGAAGATCAGGAAAGGTAGCTAAAGAATGGAACTTTAAAGTATAATACCATATTGCAATTAATGTTGTTCTGTTGTCAACTTGGGAAATTGGATGTAGTTCTGTATGCTGATGCTTTTATGATTTTGTATAGAAATCTAAATACACAGAAAAATGTTGGTTATTGATATGTATGGAATAATTTGGCATATGACCACCATAAAGAGGATGGTCAAAAATGAGTACGAAATCAATGAGAAAGAATTTTAGCTGCAGCAATTGTGAGCAATTTAACATAGGTGCCTGCAGAGCTGGTATCTGCACTCCGCCTGCCCCGCCCCCATCATTTGTTGTGCTTGTTGTTCCAGCCAGCACCAAGTGTGTGTATGTGTGTGTGTGTGTGTGTGTGTGTAATGTTCCTCCCCTTTCTTTGGTGTTATTGAGAGAGTTGTTGAGATAATTGAAAATAATGTGGAATTAACCCTAAAAATGCCTAAATGTTTTTGTTCTATATGTAGCGTTGGTTAAAGGTGTAAGTAATGTAAAGAGCTGTCAGAGGAGGCAGATTTATTGGTGGGACCAAGATGTGGAGATGGTCTGGGAGAGGATTATCGAGGGGAGAAAAGGGAAGTTGACAGAGGTGTTCATGGAAGTTGAAAGAGGTGCTTGTGGAAGTTGAAAGAGGTGTTTGTGGAGATAGTGACGAGGAGGGACCCAAAAGGAAAGACTTTAGCCCGACAGCAAGGAGACCTCGGAGGTGGGGGTGTCACTGAAAAGCCAGGATGAAGAGAACTTATCGACACCAATGTGATGCAGATAAGCAGACACTTCT
>NW_010157636.1:10172-10493 GCF_000695765.1 Mesitornis unicolor
GGTCAAAGACTTGGCTAGAAAATCTGAGAGGCCTGTTTCATATAACAAAGGTTTAAGGCTCCAGTAAACTTTAAAACAATAAATTTTTCATCCTTGATTCACTTTACAGAATGGGGCATTGTTGGTGATCACTGGATTGGTTGCTTGGTTGTTTGGTTATACCTTTAGTAGATGTACTTTTAGATAGATGTACTTTTTAGTGGATAAAACTAACTAAAATAGGGCCTGGGCTATGCATAGATTCATTAGCAGCTTTAACATTTCTGAAAGATAATTTTTGCATTTATTTCCCTATATCCATATCACAACATTATAGATTAT
>NW_010157637.1:0-22424 GCF_000695765.1 Mesitornis unicolor
CTCAGGAGCTCTTCGCCTCGGTAACTGCCACATCCAGCCTTTCCTCAAACCCCTCCAGGGATGGTGACTCCACCACCTCCCTGGGCAGTCCATTCCAATGCCTCATCACCCTCTCTGTGAGAAAGTGCTTTCTAATATCCAGCCTAAACCTCTCCTGGCACAGCTTCAGGCTATGCCCTCTTGTCACCAGTTGCCTGGGAGAAGAGCCTGACCTCCACCTGACTACAGCCTCCCTTCAAGTAGTTGTAGAGAGTGATAAGGTCCCCCCTGAGTCTCCTCTTCTCCAGGCTAAACAACCCCAGCTCCCTTAGCCTGTCATTATAAGGCTTTCCTTCTAGTCCCTTCACCAGCCTCATTGCTCTTCTCTAGATCCACTCCAGCACCTCAATATCCTTCTTGAAGTGAGGGCCCCAGAACTGTACACAGTACTCGAGGTGAGGCCTCACCAGTGCTGAGTACAAAGGGAGAATGACATCCCTAGTCCTGCTGGCCACACTATTCCTGGTACAGGCCAGGATGCCATTGGCTTTCCAGGCCACCTGGGCACGCTGCTGACTCACATTCAGTCAGTTGTCAACCAGGACTCCCAGGTCCCTCTCTGCTGGGCTGCTCACCAGACACTGTTCTCTGAGTCTGTAGTGCTGCATGGAGTTATTGTGGCTGAAGTGCAGGACCCTGCACTTGGCCTTGTTAAACTTGTTAAACTTCATGGATAGTTTGTTGGGTTTTTTTGTTTGTTTTAATCATAATGAAGAGAGCTGAAAAGCCCCATCTTGGATGATGACTCCTGTGAATTTGGAGAGACTGCCCTGAAGTCTGGTGAAAATGGGGGCCATGCACCAGAGGGCTCATACTGAGGGTCATTAGTGTGCCTTTGGTAAGGGCTCTGGCAGTGCTTTCACAGAGCAGCAGAACTGGGTTTTGGCTGGTGCATGAGCTGATACTTTAGAATTTAAAACCAGTCAACAATTTTAGCCACTCATTTCCCAGACTGAATTTGAATTCACATTTGGTGATTCTGGGAGACTTCAGCTTTGGTCCAGGAATCCAGAGTTAAGTTGAGACTGCAAGATTGAGGAAAAGAATGTAACATTAAGATGGGAGATGAAGGGAATGATCACCCTTGTTTTACAGGAGAAGAAATGAAAGATCCTGACCTTCCTAGGGATGTGAAGAGGGAGCTGGGCACTGCTTTCTGAGAGCCTGCTCAGTGCTCTTCCACCCATTCTCTGTCTGATATTTTTTGTGTGCTCTTCTCTCCTAGGTCTGTGACAATGGAAGAAGAGGTTCATCATTGAGAACTCTGAATGAGGACAGCTCTTTGACGCACTGCAATACAAGCCTAAGGTACAGGAGGCAGCAAACATGCTGAAGCCAAGTGGACTTAAAATCCCCGGCAGGGCTGGGAAGCACTCCAGCCCCGTGGGACGGGCATCAGGGACCACTGCAGCTGCTGTCACCACTGGTTCAAAAGAAGGTAAGGACTTAATTCAGCAAGGCACGAGCTGACCCAGGTGACCACCTGGCTTAACGCTAAAGGCCTAATGGTGCCAGCGTTCAGTAGGATGTGGGTTTCCCCATCTGTACGTAGATTGGTCGTGAGCACTGAGCAAAACAAGTGTAATGGGGTGAGTAAATGGCTTCCCTCTTCCAAGGAATGCACAAAACAGGCAGAGGCAGGTGGATCCTCTGGTCTTCAGGGCTGACAGAGGGGTGTTGCCTTCTGTCTTCCTTGTTTGTTTATGTGTACGCATACCTGTACAGATGCTAGCATTGGAGAGCTGGTCATAATTAGGAATGGGAACCTTACCCGTGACCTTCTTAAACATTGTCCTATAGCTGTTGCTTCTGGATTGCTAATGTAAGAAACAGGCACTTAAGGTAAATTGTCCTGTGCTGATTACCTCAAATTAGCGCCTTTGTTTGAACAAAATAATTTGAAACACTGGGATTTGAATAATGACTTACCTAGACATAAGTACACATGCCTTACTGTCCATTGGTCAATATCTTGTGTATATAAGCTATACAGACTGCTATTGTGCAGTATAATTATCATTTCAAAAGCATTTGAGATGTGTTTTGCTTAGAACCCATTTTTCTGGCTTCTTTGACTGCTGGGTTGTTTTTGTGCTGGATATAATTTAGCAAATATTCAAGAGGCAAGTTTTGTATGTAGTGGTTTTTGTTTCACTTTGTTAGAAATGGCTTTCCTCTTGGTTTTGATGAAAAGCATCAGAATAATGCATATCCTTGTTCTTTCAGTATATTACACTTCTCTTTTGAGAATATCACTGGTTGCTTCTTGAGATCTGTCAGCCTCTTGTCCTGTAATGATTGAGGCCACTGCCCATGTGCCTGGTTACTTTACTTTCAGTCCCCAAAATATATAGCGTTTGGCAGATGCAGGAAAGCCTTGTGCCTGTCAGACAACATTTTTAGTATAGGAGATGGTACAAGATTTGCTTTAGCGTGCTGTGACAAATTCGTCTGTGATAATGATACTACAACAATGAGAGTCACCAGACAATGCTGTCTCTTGTCTCAGTACTGCAGATGTGTTAGTTATTTAAACAAACTAAAACAAAAAATCTCTGAAGTTTCTGCTGTGCTGGGGGGTGTGTCCTCGTCCCATGAACTCCCTGCATTGAGGAGGTGGTTCAGACACTACCTCTGCACAGGACTTCCATGCAAAGACTCTTCTTTGCTGCTGACCAACCCCGGCTCTGCTCTGCTATTATGTGTCAGGGCTCTGCTTTGCTCATGGATTTCTTCAGCTGAACTTTCTCTTCTTTCAGTGACTTAGAGTGTATAAATAATCTCTCCCACCCTGTAAACTTTTTTCCTTGAACAGTATTGTAAAAGCCATGGTTTTGATTTGCTGTTTTGCACACGTGCAAGGTCTTGTTTGAGGGAAGTCACAGCATGAGGTCACGGACTGAATTGCAGATCCTTTGGTGTAATGCAGCATTGTAGGGAGTGGAGCAGCACTGCTCTTGCTCGGCTGAGGACTTGGCCCTAGGTACAGAGATGAATGTTTGAATTGCACTTTTCCATGTTTGAGTGGCTTTTAATATTAGAAAGATTAGTTTCTTAATTTAGCACGCAAATCAAAAATACTGAAGCCACCTTATGTCTCTTTGCCTAGAGGGTATTGCAAACTGACAAAGGACATTCTTAGGACAAGGTTTATAGGTTTGGTTGTTTATTTTGAAGTTATCCCCCAGACCCATTCCTGTATTTCCCCCTTGTTTCTCCTAGCACCCAGCTGTGATTGAGAAATGAACTTGAAGGACTCCTGTGAACTGACTATTTAGCTACCAGTTGTGAACTTCTCAAGGTGCTTCATGCTGGATTTGTAATTGTGGCGTGGCATGGATTTTTATTACTTGAAAAGTAATACTCAGAAATGAGAGAATGCTTTTCCCCTGCAAGCTCTGCACAGAGGCATCTCAGCAAGCACAGTCGGTGGGTGTATTGCAGTGTGAAACAGTCAGCACGGGTAATCGGCACCGGGGTCCGATGCAGCCTTTCAGCTGAATGCAGCACTTGTTTGCTGGAGCTTCTTTGTGCCTTGTTCAGTTGCGTCCACCCGTCACTGTGATCGATGTGCAGCAAAGCTGGCTGAGCACGGGCAGAATCTGCACTAAACTGAGTTTGACCTTTTCCTGAGAAGCTCTAAAATAAGGTTTATTCCTCAAAAGAAATGTGTGCGTGGAGAAGGAGAGAAGTCTAAGGATGGTGGGTTCGTACTGTGCAACCACTGCGCTGTGAGCTGTGCTGCTGCTTTTCTGTGGCTTGGGGTGGTGCAGGGAGATTTCAGGAGTCACAGAGCTGCCATGGCAGTCACAGCACTGAGCTGTTCCTACCTGGAAGGTGAGAACAGAGCACAACCAGGCTGTTTACCCAGCATGTGCTCAGTGGATAGCTGAGGTAGGGCTTGTAGCATCATCTTTGACATTATCCATAGCGTCATCTTCTTGCTCTGTGTCCTGCGTAAGAGCTATTGCTGTGTCCGTGCATGGCCTGTATCTGCCCTTCCTCCTGCAAATCTGTCCAAATGCCTGGCCAGCCCTTTGCTGCCTCCTGCTCCTCTCCTTTCCAATGATAATCTGGAATGGTGAGCTAAGTGTGCATCCCAAAATCCTGTTGACTTGCCTCTGTGCCTCTCTCTGAGAGCAGCAGCATTTTTGCTGGCTGTGAGACCCAGCCACAGCACAGACAGTCATGGGATTGAGCCTTTGGCAGGGAAAAACTCCAAGAGAAAGTAGCATTTCTTCTGTCAAAGTGATTTCTTTCTATTTCAGTGTCCACATCACTGAAATCCTAACCACAGCACGGACTGACGTAAACTTTGAGGATACGTGGTGGTAGATGGTCCTGGAGACTGGATTTCATTACCTTTCCTGTGATTAATCAGGTTTGGGCCACAGGAGGATGATGGAGCTTTGCCCCGTTCTCACTTCTGTCTTGCTGAACTGCATCACTCAACCTCTGGCCCAATAGTGCATCACTGCTGTTAATTCACAGCAGTGCTGCGAGCTCAGCTTTCTCAGGAGGAGGTAACGTTATGCCAGCCTGAGGGCTGTTAAATCTGGTATTGTGCAGCCGGCACTGAGTGCTTTCCCCAGTGTCACAGCCTTTCTAATGTACAGAGAGACAATGGCAGAGATGGAGAGGCTGAAAGCAATTTTCTTTTGTGTGTTTAATGTGAATATTGCAAAGGACTTTTTCTGCTTTTCTTCTCTCTTCTGCCACTGCCCAGGAAAGTGCCCTTGTGATATATTGGGTGTCTGCGGGGATGGAGGAATCCTCTAAAGGTACCAAGCTTACATCAGATCTTAAAAGGTTGCATGAAGGAGGCTGTATGTGAGGCATTTGAGAAGCCCTGCAGAAACCATGAGCTCTGTTCTGTCTTTGAATGTTTGCATGGGCTCCGTGAATCGTGTCTGCACCGAGAGTGCTTCTGGAAGGCTCTTGAGGGTTTGCCTTGCTCCAGAGGTAACTAAGTACTAGATTTTTCTGGACTCATGTATTGCCTCCCCACTTACCTGCCTCTTGCCAGAAATGCCAAAAGGGACTTCTCCATTTCCTTACACATTTGATGAAACACCTGGGTCTTACAGCTTGAGGGAAGAAAACCAGTGGGGTTTGGATTACAAAATACAGAGCTGCAACATTTCTCTCTTTGAATTTGCTACCTTGGAGGAAGACAGAAGTCTCAAAAGCTTGAAATATAGTTGCAAAAGAAAACTATAATCTAATGAAGTCTGGAATTAAACTGTAACAATGTAAAGTCTGTCGGCTCTGAGCTGTGTCTTGGCTCCAGCAGCCTGGCTCAGAAAGACCCCACGTCTAGGTTGTGTCTTCCAGACTGAGCGTCAGAAGAACGCGCTGGTTCTCCAGTTGCACGTGAGGGTTGTCAGAGAGCCATTAGATGCAAATGGATTCTGGAAAGCTTCACACTCTTCTTCCCAGAAACAGAGCAGTCTTGCTTGCAGAAGTGCAAGTAGGTGGACTTTATTCTTAGTCAGGAGTATACAAAGATGCTTCTCTTGCTTTTCCCCCAGCACACTGTTCATGTTCTTTTGTAGAAAGTCAAGTGTCTCTCATCCATCTCCCATTGATCTTCCTTTCCCAGGCAGTGGAGATGTACCCTGTTAAACACTTCCATGGACTCTTGACAGCTCAGGTCTTCTGTAAAAAACCAGAGGATTGATACAGCTGTGAGGTGCTGTGTGTGCACGTCTATGGAATTTCACAATTCATGGCTTCAGGTTTCCATGGAGGCCGTATATGGAGTAGTCATAGTGTGAGTGACCAACTGCCTCAGTATATCCAAGTTATTTTTTCCTGAAAACTCATTCAGAGCTCCTGTTTCTTACCAGCTCATGGAGTGTCCTCTTTGAACTTTCCTGGAGTGGAGACTGTGTCTCCTACCTGAGCTGGCACATTCAAAGACACATGAGGTATAAGGGCTTTTTGTGGTGGTATTTTGGCTTCGGTTCACTGACTTCTTGTGGCTGGGTTGTTTTGGGTTTTTTGGTTGAAATTTTTTGTGTTTTTTGGGGGTTTTTTTTGGTGTTTGTTTGTTTGGGGGGTTGTGTGTGTTTGGGTTTTTTTTTGTGAAGGAGAACTGAAATGGTCATTTCCTCTGAAAGTCAGTGGGGGACTGGCACCTGACATGGATTCTTGGAAAACATTAGCCTGGATGAGTGGTGTCCATGCCGACTGTCCCCCTCTCTTCTCTCCCATAAAGCTGGAACAATGGAAAAAAAGAATTACCACAAAGCAGAACTTCTTTCCTTAAAACCAAACTGAAAATTCATTTCTAGCTGCCTCAGGATTTCACACAAATGCGCTGGCTGTTTTCCCATGCTTCAAGTAAAGAAAGTTACTGCTCTCAACCCCATGTGCAAGAGGGGTTTCTGTGCAAAAGGTGTGGGTCAGTGGAAAAGGGTTCAGTATAATGTTTGTATTTGTTGCTAGTCAAAAAGGTCGTATGTCTTGGTTTCTTTCCCACCCTCCTCCTGGAAAAGCCTGCTTTTGCCTGGAGCTGCAAGCTGGAGGAAGAGTGGAAGCTGTGATGAATGGGTCCACACAGCCCTCCCAGCTGGTGGAACAGGTTAAAGCCGCTGGGAAGCGAAGCGTTCACATTTCAGAGAATTTTTTTGTCTGCTCAGAGCAGCATTAGAGTAACTTGGATAGAGGAGAAGGTCCTGCCTTTCATATACTGCATTTTGCTGTCAGCTGGCTCTGGCATTCATTTACAATGCTTTTTATGGTTCTTAAATCTCTTCTTCAATAAAAGAAGAGCAAGAGGAGTTTTAAAAAAAGGAAGAATGGAGCTGGGCAACACAGGCTTCAGCACTGGAGGCAGAAAAGCCCAAATCTGTTACATTTTCTGTAAGTCTTAAGTGCATCCAGCCTGAACACAGCCTAGATCTTGCATTTTACAGATGGATCTGTCTTTCTGAATGGGCAGGTATGAATATCTGTGACCTGAATGTACTTAGACATGGCTATGTGCATCAAAACTGTTTGTCAGCTGGTGCCCAGTTTTATTGCTGAAGGCCATACTTTGCTAGCTACTGCACTGCCAGCGTCCTGGGAATGCCTTCTTATTTTCATATAAGTGCATATATATAATTTTTGATAAAAAATAAATGTATATAACTGTTAGTATTCACTGGCATAACATCTGCCTTTGCAAACACTGTATGATGCGTTCACTAAAAATAAAAGTGAAGCGAACTGAAGTGCTCGTAGGCCCATTAAAGAGCCCTGGATGACTGGCTTCATAGGGTGATCAAACTAAGTGTATTGTAATGAGGGTTTTGTAAGCCTGAGCTGTGCTAGTTCTTGGGGTAGGTAGCCACTGCTGTGCTGAGGGGGTGAGCTTCACGTTGTTCACGCAGCAGCTGAGATGGGTTTGCTGGGTGCAGTTGCTGAATTTGCATTAGGTGGGATGTGTGATCAGAGCTGTCACTCCAACCTGAACGGGATCAACTGCTCCGAGCATCAGAGAATAAGGAGAAGAAGCCACTGGACTCCATGGGGTAGATCCCAGCTCCCTCTTCACAATTAAAGGATCTTCTGATGGCTGCTTCTAGTTTCAGGGACTCCGCAATTCTGTGTGGAAAAGTTTCTTCATATGTACCTAGGCCCCATCATTAATAAGCTCTACCTGCATGAATTCTGCCAGAGGACGGTAAATCTTATCACTACCTTAGCTCTTCTGTAGGGTTAGTGCCTTACTTTTACCTTCCTCAGTGGGAAATCTTCATTCTTTTTTATCTGTCTGTAACAGGATTAACAGCAGTGTCTTGGTAAATTAACTTGGAAGTCAGTTGTTTGTCCCTCAGGTTTCTCAGGATGTTGTTGGAGTAAATTGGCTGGATGCATAGAAATAAGAAGTAATTTCCGTTGCCTTTAGGATTATTTTTTGCAGTAAAATGGAGAGAGGGAAGGTGTCCGTGATGAGGAATTCATGCCTCAGTAACAAGAGGGAGCTTGGGCAGATTATTCTCAGGTAATCACTGATGGTTTGGCAGTGTCTTAGCACAGGCTTTTTTATTAAACTGCAATAAATGTTGCTGAAGCTGCCTGGTTCTATATCAACCTATTAATTCTCATTCCCAAATAAATATGAAAGACACTAAAGTACTGTTTTGTCTGAAACAAAAGAAATGGAATTCTGGTGTCTGGAGCAGCTGATTCAGTGGCACAGACAGGGAGCTAATTCTTGCCTATTCAAAGGCTTTGTGGCTCTTGATTAATATTAACTTGGGGTGTTGTGCACTGGCGAATTGAGAAAAGACCCCACACTGTGGGGGCCAGAGGCTGCTGTTATTTCTAGCAAACATTTGTTTTTACTGTTTTGCTTCAGGCTTCATGGAGCGATGGGCATTGTCAGCTCTTATTTGAGTGTTGTCCTCAGTTAAAACCATTCTGCAAGTGTGAATGGATATTCCTGGAGTCAGATTAGTGATCCTTGCTGGAAATGTCATCAGTGCCTGTGAAGTTTGATTAGGTCTTGTTTTATCTTAACAGGTCTGTGTGCACAGCATCTTTTGATCCTAGGGGAATTGGGAGAATGAGGTGCCAACAAGCAAGTTTTAAGATCAAATGCCTCCAACTACTACAGTATCAGCAGATTATCTGTCAATAAGTAGTAAGAGCTACAGTATCCATGTACACACAGGCAGTCATCCGTTCAAGAAGTTACCAGATATCTGAAAGAAAATTCAAGTGTGTTTTCAAGGGCTGCACAGGAAGAACTGCAAATGAGAGCTACTGGTGGGCAGATTTATGATTAACATAAGAGTTCAAATGGAGAAGTGAGGCTGGAGAGGAACTGTGGTGGCTGATGGTCAGCGCAGCTGAGGTGTAGAAAATGTGACAACCACCAGAGCAGCTTCGCTGAGTGTTTGTTGGAGCTTGAGCACGTTCATTCATCGTTACCATGGGGGGACTGAAGTGCCCTGTGTATAATACATGTCTCTGAGTAAATCCAGTCGCTTGTGGATGCTGCTGCTCTTGTGAGACCCTGCATGTTTGCTTCTAATCCCCGTTGCCTATCCAGAAGCCAAACGTTTTCTGGCGTGTCTGCGGACCAATCGTACAACTGTTTGCATAGGGCTTGTATTCAGCTCATATGTCCTTTCCATTGAGTAACCCTGTCTGCTATCCTGCAGTCTGGAATACGTTTTGTACTGGGGTTTCTAGGAGGTTTTTGGGTGTGGGAGATCCCTCACCCCTTCTGTTTCCCCTCTTCAATTGGGAAAGAACATTTGGCAGCATCCCTTTCCCAGGGAGAGGTGGATTGATGCATTCCAAGCAGTATAAAAGGGCACTGAATCAGTCTTGATTTAATCAGCTTTACAGGTGACATCCAGAGAAAACTGAGGGTCTGATTTTAATTGTCTTAATCATTAGATGCTCTTAGAAGGATTTGATAGAGTTAATCCTTAATATTCAGGGCACTCATTGTAAAATGAGATGTGAGCACACACTGAAGGCATACGGAGGTCAGACACCCCTCCTGCTCGCTCTGTCTGTGGCTCATCGCAGAACAGCAGGGAAAGAAAATCTGCTTCCCACAGATGTTCGGCTTATGGTGGTTTGAATATAATGAACCAAATCCTATTTAGCCGTGCTGGTGTAAGTCTTGTAGTAACATCAGTACACTTGCAGTTGTGCCTGTTGTAGTAAAGGTGCAGCTTTGAGGCAGAATCTGCTCCTGCACATTCTTCCTTGAACAATCAAACCAACCCTGCAAGAGCAGATTAATCATTAGCCAATATTCATTGAAATCAAAGGAAAGACTCCTGTTGGCATAGGTGAATTTGGGATGAGAATCCATAGGATTACAGTGACATCAGACTGTTGGTAACATAGTATTGGCTGTTGGTTGGATTTAACTGTCACATGCTGGCTCTGCATGTGAACATCCTCCTTGCAAGCAGTTAAATGAGTGAATTGGTCTCCACAAAAGCTTTAAAATATTCAGAATATGGACATTTTTCTTAGTTTTTTGTGGTTCAGGAGGGTATTAATTAACTTTTTAAATAAAGATACTAGACAGTAATATCCCCTTAAAAGAAAGAAATTGGTTTTTATGTGAGAGTGAGGTCTGTAAGAAAACTTGGTGTATTGCAGTACTCACTATAAAATAATAAGTTGTCAAAATTGGGCTGTCTGTGACTGAAGCAACTCCATTCAGAACACAGTTGATGGTGACTCTACTAAAAATGTGGTCGTTTTGGCAGTGATGTTTTCCAGCACAGTAACTGTGTGTCTTGTGCTAAGTCTGGGTCGTGGATGGCCTGGAGGATGCAGCAGAGCGCTTTACTTGCGTGGCCTCTTTTACCGAATTCTTAGTGAGAAAGGAAACGCCTGTGCCTGGGGATTTTAGATGGTTGCAGAGGAAGGCAGTGATGATCTTTGCCATGAGTACTTCTTACCCCGAACCTACACCAGGAATTCAGGGGGTGCTTTGTGTGCTCTAGCGCACTGCCAGTGCTCTAATTCAGAGAGCAGTGTTACACAGGAGTTACTGCTGCTGCAGAAGCATTCCCAACCTGCGTTACAAATTCCTGCCAATCACAAGCTGTAAGTCCTTCTCACTTTCTCTAATTATAAGCCTGCTATGCACGTGTGAACCCTCTCTGTTTAGACACTCCAAATGCTTCACCACCACCTGCGAAGTTTGGGGCTCTGAGGTAGGTCAGTATTACCCGTGTTTTACACACAAGACAACTTAGAGAACTAGGTCTTACCCTATGTCATCCTGAGAGTCAGAGGCGAGAGTGGAGCAGTCATCCTGGGCAGCAGGTTTTGCTGGCCTTTTGCCCTCCCGGTCACCAGGAGTAGCAGCTTCCCTCTGTGATGCTGCTTCCCGTAGTCCTTTTCATTCACTAAAATGCTGCATTTGTAAACTTTAGTACATCTGTAATTTGGCTGTGGGTACACACATTGAGCAAGCGTCTCAGCTCTGTACTTGGAGTATGCTTGTCTTATTTCACACCTAAACGTGAAGAGCTGTTTAGGATTCACATTCACTGAAGATGACAGGAACCCTTATGTTTTGCTGTGTAATCTGTTTCACTCAATTGCTTGTTATAGAAAGTATGAGTTTGGAAGTATTTGCTAAAGAATTCGTGCCAGAAATTAGAAGGGCTTGATGCAGACCTTAAATAAAAAAAAATAAAATAAGAATGATATGATGTTGACAAACTCCTGACCCCCAAAAAAGGCTTGGGAGCGTCATCCTCAGTGACTGACTGCTGTCCTGGTCAGGTGTGTTCAGAGGATAAAAACTAAAAACTATCATCTGATAAATAAAACTATAAAACAATAAAACTATCATCTGATAAATTTCCAAAGCAGTGACATAAGAGAGAGGGATAGTTCGTATGTGAGCCTTTCAAACCAGTAAGGTGTACTGGGATTGGGAGCATACAGTGTGCTCAAGAGTAGTCAGGGTGGTGCCTGGTGGAACCATGCCTTGAGATTTTGTACAGCTCAGCTACTCGGCTCCCACAGCTTTGCCAGTGACCTCTCACTTCACGTTCACCCACCATCACCCTGGGAAGGGTAGAATGTATCACTTCTGGTGGGCACTGAGATTTACAGCTGTTGGGTATGAAATACCTGCTGTGGGTTTCTATGTTCATAGGTTCATATCTGGGTATTTTTCGTATTTTTTCTATCAAAAAGGGCAGATCAGACATCCACTGCCAATAGGTGGTTTGAAATTTCTGCAAATAGTGCCTGTTCATGTACAATTCATTGCCTTTCGAATTGGATTCTTAGCTGTTTAAGCCAGATATTTGGAATAAAGTAGATGACTCAGTGTTAATCTGCTCTCAAATATCCTTTTTATTAGATTAGGCAAAACAGAAACAGCCCAAGCAGCTCTGTATTCCGCATAGCGTGGATCTGTGAACAATCAGTCTGTTGTGTGGCCTTCGTGGGAGATGTATAGTCTGTGTGATCTGCGCATGGATGTATGGCTGCAAAAATAAATGGCCGATGAAGTAATGAATCAAAGCTGTGTTTCAGCATGCTGCAGCCCTAGGGGTGTGTGCAAGTTTGTTTGGCAGTTGAGAGCTGTTGGTCTTTACTCTTCCTACAGTTCCCCTGGGGTCCTCGGGATGCTGCAGGTGGCCCCTAAAGTGTCCCTTTTTCAGGCAAGGTGGATGGATGATTCAAAGGGGTGGTATAGTTGTGTCACTGTCACGTTTCTATTGTGAAGGAAAAAACCCTGCCTTTCTGCTGCTACCATCCCAGTGGTTCAATTAACAGTGGCTTCATTCGCTGCTGTCTTTCAGGGTAGCCAAAACCAAGCATCTCTTAGCATGCTGATGAGGAGCTAACCAAGCACCCTCTTACCTTATTACATGTCATGTCTTACATTTGTGTACGTTTCCCTCAAGACTAGCTGTGGACAGGGCACGAGACAGTACCTAGCACGGCTGCAGGCTGTGAGCTCTTGCAGAGAGCAGTCACTGTGAGGATTAGCCCAGCGCCTGCCAGAGGAAAGCAGAGCAAAGCAATACGGAAGCTCAGAGAAAAGCTTGTGCTTGTTCCTAGGAAATGCTTCTGAGGTTCAGCAGGTAGAAACACAAAGTTGTTATCAGCCGAGAGAGAAAGAGTTGGGAAGATCTTACTAATTTGGTCTGTTGCTACATGGCTAGCCCTTCACATGGGGAAGACTTCCAAAGTGCCAGCAGAGCACTTGCTGCCTGAGCTTGTAACTTCCAGCTGCCCAAATGCACCCCTGGCTTGAACTAAAGGGTGCATTAAGCTTGAGCTGGGGGCATGTGGGCCTCCAAAGTGCTGCTGGTCCTGAGCTGGTGGTGCAGCAGGAGCACGGGTGTGGATGACGTGGCCATCAGCTGTCACGCCAGGCAAAACGCAGCGCTACAATAGAGCTAATCTGACTTGAATGGGGTAACCGGATCATCTGAGTGCTGTGAGGTTGCAGGAGAGGGTTATAATGCTTGTTATATAGCTGGAATAAATACTATGCCCAAAGGCAGTCTGTGTCAAAGTCAGAGTCGAACTAGGCTCTCTCCCGGTCATTTAACCTTTCTTTCCCCCGGATTGTTAGAGGCGCAGCTGCTCTGTTTGTACGTGGCCGCTCGGGTTGTGTCCCATGAGTAAATATCCTGAGTTATACGCATACAGCAACTTCTCCTGCAGCACATTCCCTGTACAGGCAATTGTTCCTGGAGCTGCTGATCCTCTGGTCTGGCTCCAATCTTGTCTCTTGTTGGACCAAGCCAGACTATTTTCTAGTACCTTCTCTTCTGCAGTTCACTCGTAATGAGCTAATTCCATCATTTCTGAGTGAATAAGTCGGTGGCTTTCCTGTGTGCACTTGCTTGAGCAATGCACTGCTTGGCTGCCCTTCTCTTTCAGTTATTGCAGTAGTTGGTTAGGGGGTGGCACCAGAACCAGAGTGAGTTTTGTTTGGGAATGATGGCTGAGCAAAAATCCTACCCTTGAAAAGGCTGTGAAATTTCAAAACTGTGCTGCTTGATTGCTTTTCTGGTGGAAAGAAAGCACAATGCTTTGCTTGGCTTCTCTTCACAATGTTTGGTACTCAAGATAAATTTCTCCAGTCCAGAAGGTGTCCTGAGAGTGCTCTGCTCTCTGTGCTAGTGCCAGTGCTCTGCCTGGGAAATCGTTTATAAATGTCTCATTAAAGACCTGTGTCTGCCTCCTTTTCTTTCCTTTTTGTCATCAGATCCGCTCACTGAGAGCAGCTGTCTTCACTTCCGTAGTAGCAGCCCCCGAAACAGTGCTTGTGCCTTACAAATTCCCACAGCCTAAGAAACCATGGACAACTGTGCGTGTATGTATGTGCTGGGATTTGCAGACATGGCGGATTTACACTGAGCTCGTTCCCAAGCTTCTCTGTGCTTCTTTGAAAAGAAAAGACTCTGAGAAGTTGCCTTTGTGCTAGATTTTAAAAGAAGCTGTGCGACTACAGCTCTGCCACCGAAGAGACCGAGATGCACGTGGGTGCGTGCTGATGATCCGAAAGGAGGCTGTGCTGTGCGTCGCTTCGCTGGGGCTGTGCGAAGGAAGCTCGCCGTGTGTGATAGGAGCCATCCCTGTAAGTGTACCTCCCCCAGCTGGTGTTCTCAGTCTCGGGACCGTCTCATGGGTTGCCACAACACTGGGCTGCCCCAGGCTGCTTTCTAAGGCTCCTTTTTGTCCTTCCATCTTTTAGTAGTTGCAATGGTCTGCGCAAGGTAACCCAGTTTGGATATGGGGCAGGGGGGACAGTACTTGTTGAATCTTTACAGCTCAGGGCTTGTTTAAATGGAAAACTATACCCTCTAGTTAGAATAAGCTACGGTGAATAAAGTGAGTAATGCTTCCACGTGGAATATTTTCTATTGAAGTATTTCTATTTTCTATTATTTATTTACAGAAGGATGAAGCCTGTATTATTCTGTAATATACCAAGGATTACTTTGGTATAGTCCTACTTTTTTCAAATATGTCTGTGACTTAATTCTAGAGGCTGGGAGTAGTATAAGATGGGGAGAAAAGTATGGGTGCTCTATTCTTTTTGTCAGACTTGAAACACCCTTAAAATGGTAGGATTTTTGTTTTCATGATTTTCTGTGGAAACGGGGTGCTGCACCAGAGGTGTGATAGGTGAGCCCTGTCTTCAGACTGGAAAATGTTGAAAAGGGTATTGAAACAAAATTGTTGAAATAACGCACTTACAGTTTTAAAAATAATAATAATAACATAAAAATTAAGACTGTAATCTTGAGATTAACAGATCCATCCATACGGTGCAAATTAGTTATCCTCAGTGAAAGAAATCTTGTGTATTTTCTACTAGTCACTCACCTCCCCAGTGCCCTGTGCTGCCAAAACCTGTCTGTTTTGCATATTTTGTTGAATACCATTGTTTATTTGAAAACCTTAAAACCCTCACACATAACAAATACATATCTTTGCTGTTTCTTTTAAGAATTACACTGGATCTGATCTAGCATAGCTGGTAAAACCCAGGGTCCTCCATCCCTCCCGTCTCCAGCAGGCACCAAGAAAGCACATCTTGCCTGTGGCAGAGCAGATTGTGTGCCAGTCCACCTCTTGAGTGAGACCTTTATAAGAAAGCTTTTGTTCAGCACGTCTGTTTGAGGGTCAGTGCCCTTCCCAGCTGCCCTTGTGAAAACAATATCTGCCTCAATGGGCATCTCCCTGTATTCAGTGCAAAGCAACTTGCCGTGATTCTCATTCGCATTTGCTTGCTTGTTTGTAATTCTGACATTCTTACTGTCCTCTTTTCCTTCCTCCTCATCACAAGAGGTATGTCTTCTCTCTTCAAAAGAGCCAGAGCCAGTGATGCTGAAGTTGTATCAGTTTTTAATATCGATGCCACAGGGGGAAGTTCCAGGGAACAGCAGGGACAATGGATTTCCAGGGTACCAGATGCAAAGCTTGTCTCCATGCCAGTCGTTGCATTTAAGTCCCATGGGATCAGCAATTACAGCCCTGACTTTTCAGCTTTGAACTTGCAGAGTTTGCAGCCCTTGTTTCCAAGTCGGCCATAAATCTCTCAGGCTGTTTCCTCCCACAATGTGCTGCCAGGCATTCGGCTATCGCCTGCAAAGCATTGCTTTCTGCTTTCTCTCGCAGTCATCTCTTTTCTCTCTCTCTCTTTCATTTTCTGTTTCTCTCTCTCTCTGCCTTATCCTGCAGCTTGAAAGGGTTGTGATAAATCTTGCAGAAAACAGCTGCTTCGTTGCTGTGCTCAGTAATTTGAATTTGAGTATGGCGGAGCAGGCTTTGCTTTCACTTGATTGGCAACAACGTCCTGTTTATGTAATCCAAGTTGCTTTAAGAAGCTCCAATCCCTGTGTATGAACCTGGAAATACATGTGGTGAGGCCTCACCATCACCAAGTGCTGTGAGGGCAGCAGGCAGCCAGCCCTTCTTCCCAGGAGACCCTGTCAGACACCGGCGCTGCCAAACGAAGCCCTGTCTCCCTGCCTGCGCCGGTGCCAGCCCCTGAAAGTGCAGCAGTTGTTCCTCCTTGTCTCTTGCCTGGTAGACCAGCTCCTGTAGTTGGTAGGGACTGAGGTTTGAATCTTTGATAACAGATGCTCTGGACTGTCCTCCTTCATTTCCTTCTCTGTAGGGGAAGCTCTAATCAGCTCTTCTCTCCATTGGTTAGTAAATTTCTGTGGTGTTATGCTTGGAGATGATACTGCAGTCCCAGAGAGGCTCACAGTATTTGCGATGTAAAAGCAATGGGTAGAAACCACAGAGGCAGGAGCTGATAGAGAGGTTGTAAGGACAACACACTGCTATTAGACAGCTCTGGTTCGTAGTGGAGGGTGGTGATCTGCTGAGTGGGAAAATGTCATCCACCACAAATGTTTGGTGCCCTGAGTATAGACTGCAGTTGAGCAACCTGTACTGAGTGTCCAACATCCCAGCTGAGGCTGTGTCCCCACATCATCACCTGAGCATTGAACCAAGCAGCGAGCCAGGATGCTCTAATACCTCTTAGGCTCTCAGATAATCCTTGTGGCAGTAAAAACAAACATTATTCTTTTTAGCTGGCACCCCTGTGGCCAGCAGTGATGTTTTCCAGCTGACAAAAACTGTCTTGGCTTCAAAAGAGCATTATGGTCCCCTGGTCATGGGACTGTCCTGAAGCCCTGCCCAAGCTGGGAGGGAGCAGAGCTTGTACCCATTTTTTTTGATTGTTAGTTTGATCACAGGGCTGCAAATCGAGAGATGCTCCCAAGCTGCAAGGCATGCTGCCCTGTCACAGGTTAGTGACATTTGTAGTGTGGGGCAGTGAGATGAGGATGCAGTGTCTTCAGGTCTTGTGACAGTGACACTTCTGCCAGGCTGGTACAGCTTTTCATCCTGGCTACTGCATGAGAAGCTTAGTGATTGCCGTGGAGAGGGAGCGGAGCGCAGCCCAGGAGTGGACAGGCAGTTCTGTGCTGCATGTCAGGCTGCCTCGTGATGTGGTGGGATTTGAGGGTAAAAGCCTCTGAAAATTAAAATAGAGAAGGAAAAAGACCTCTCCTGGGGACATTGTAAAGCTCTTTTGTAAATATCATGTGTTTTCTCATTTCTCCCTTGCTGGCATAAGGTGCTGCTCTGGTATTTTTTTCTTTGTCCCTTTTCCCCCCCCTTTTAACTTTTTTTTTTCTTTCTCTCTTTTAAATCTAATGTGCCTCCATTTTATTAATTAACTGCCTGTCTGCTGATTCCCATGGCAACACAACAGGCTGTTGCATTTCTGATTCTTTTGTCAGTTGGGGTGCCTGGCATGTGTCTTGGGAGCAGTAAGATTACAAAAAGGTTCTGTAGGGAGTAGGAAATACGTGGGCAACACTCACTATGTACCACTTCTTGTGCTTCTCTTCCTCTCCCTTTTCCCCTTTAGAAACAAGTTTCCTTTCCCCTTTCTTTCAATTGCCTGGTGATAAGAAATGAGCAACTGAAGTGCTGTAGGAGGCCAAAAGATGTGGAGGGAATGAGAGGATGCGTGGTTTTGCTGGATGTGGATGGGACTTAAACATAGCACTAGGGTGAGCATCTCATCGGGGATCCTGCAAAGAAGGTTATAGCTGCTGATGCTGCAGAGCAAGTGCTCTGTTCCTCCTGTTTCAACTTTGAGCTTGTCTGAAGGGTGATTTCTTGCTCCTTTACCTTCCAAAGCTGTCTCTTCACCTGTTCCTGCAGCAGACATTTCCAAGAGCTGGAAGAGTCGTGCACTTCCCGGGATTTTGGACACGTGGCTTTCATTGACACAGTAATGAGAGCCATGTGAACAGGCTGAAGCTTCAGCTGAAACCTTTAACCTCTCCAGCTCTTGGCTGATAGGAATTTGTTTGGCTTCTGAAGGCCTGGGGTGGCCTGTCAGTGTGGGGTACCCTGTCACTGTGGGCCCCTAAAACTGATGGGACAAGTTTGCAAAAAGGGCCCGAAGCACCAGGTCTGCTGTGGTCGTTATTAATGCGTCATACGTGGGCTTTACAAAGGCTAAAGGGAAAACAGAGATTTAGAGTTGGATAAGATGTGCATTTAGCAGATGCTGTGTATGGCTTTGATTTATAAAGGGTTGTTCAGCCTGAAAGCTGTGACCAACAGGAAAACCATTTAAACTGAAAAGAATGAGCCAGCTAATTAATACAATAGGGTTGTAAAGTTGGAAAGCCCAAGTGGAAGAGATCCTGCTTACTGCTTATTGTGTCTTGGAGCCTGGTTGCAGCGAGCGGTAGGGAGGAAGGAGCTGCTGTTGCAGTCCAGGCGAGGTTTGTGTTGAACAGAGCAGCAGTGGGAGATCCTCTTGGACTGAGGAGGACGGAGCTTTCCCCGTTGCTGGCTTCCGGGTGAGCTGCTGAGTTAGATGCCTAATAGTGACATTCAGAGATTTCCTGCGCCGACTTGATCAGTATCACCAGGTAACAGCAGGGATTGAGTAGGAAATAGTCTGCGTTTTGTTGGGTCTGTTTCTCTTGTTTAACTCTGTTCTCAACTTTGTACCTGAGATCTGTACCCTCTTTGTGGTTAGCAAGCTTCTTGGAACTTGATGTTTATCTGGGGAGTCTGACTAGAACAGGAAGATTGTTTAGATTTATTTTTTTTCCTCCAGAAACAGCAGGTCTAAATGACACAGGCATAGACCAGACAGGTGTCTGTAGGCTGCAGAAAGCTCAGGAATTCTGAGCACTTGGGTGGCTTTCCCCTAAGCTGTAAGAGCTGCTTGGAGAGCAGGTAACTTCAGATGTCAGGTCTTGGGGAGCTGTGCTATCAGCTGATGTTTTTTCTGGGCTATCCTAAGATACTCATGGGATCAAACACAAGTTGCTCATCACTACCTTTTACCTTCTGAAGGGCTGGTGACTAGATACCCATATGGGAGGACCAGAGCTTAGTCTACTCGGACTACACTGGGTGTTGTTTGGCCATCTAGTTAACAGGTCCACCAGACGTAAAGCCAAGAAGAACGAGTTTAGCTCCATCATAGTGACTCTTGGCTTCTTTGAAAGCCTAGTGCACAAAAGCTTATTAGCTGTATTGTAGGAAAATTGGTGGCTTAGTTATTATTTTACATGGGGTTAATGAAGGTCATGTAAGATACCAAGTTTCTACAGCATGGCAATAATGAAGGTGAACCTTTTTGGCAGTTCTTCACTTAAATCCTATCTTTTTGAATCATTCTTATGCTAAAGAATAGTAGTGCTTCTGGCTGCTCTGCTCAGGAGCCTGTAATTAGAGGGTTTCCCTGAGATGGTATAATTACTGTAGTCTGGCAGGCTTGCCTGTCAGACAAGGACCTCAAATGAACAGAGTGTATGAAGTCCCACTGAAATTTTGACTTTATGGGGAATGCAATGTTACACCAAGAGCCCAGTGAAATGTGGGGCTTTTTTTTCCAGTCCAAGTCAGTTTTTGAAGGTGTTTGCTCTTGCAGTGAAATACGGTGAGTCTAAACATGGTTTTAAACTCTGCTGTGTTGTTTGTTCGGCCTTGGGCAGCCTTCCTGCCTTTCTTTGCTTCAGCTCCACTGCTGAAGGGTTTGCTTATCCCAGCCAGGTCGCAGAAATGTTTGAGAGCTAATGTAACCTGTATCTTGGTCATTAACTAACAGCCCTAATAAAGACTGCTAGTGTGCTGAAACTCGGGCTCCAGTAGGACTAGAAAAACAGCTTTGATCTCTTGTGAATGCAAATGCAGAGCCCCCCAAATTTCTGTACTTATAGGTCTCTGTACAGTAGAGTTGAATTCTGCTTGGCATGTTGCATATGTCTTTTGCAAACATGTCAGCAGCAGGAGATCTGTGTGTTACAGTGCTCTGCTGAGCGTGAAACCAGGACGTAAGTTGTGTTTCTAATTTAATTTTTTCTCTTAGCCATGAAGGGAGAGATATACGTATCCCAGACACTGTTGGTGATAAAACCCTGCAGACGTCTCTGGTTATTAAACCAAAAGGCTCTTTAAAATGTAACTTGTTGCTTCCTGATCTAACTGCTTTACTGTCTTGTGCTATTAAGCATTGAAGTAAAAACAGTGGCCTCATGGTTGTCTTTATGGTTCACATGGATGGAGCCATGTTTCTTCCCCCTCCTCTCTTTTTATTTGAAGTCCTTTGTAAAGTTCAAGAGCTCTAAGCATCCTTATAGTCTTTTGGGTTTAAGTTTTTAAGGTCAAACTGGTTCTTGGATGTAATGCCATACCCCTAATGGAGCTCTTTCTGATATATGATGTTTTACAAGATTGAGAGCAACGCAAGCTTGAGAGTCAGGCATTTGCCAGAAAAAACCCCAAAACAGTTATGAAGAACACATGAGGTTGAGGAAGCTTCCAGAGCAGAGCCCAAAGGCCAAGAAAGGCAGCTCAGGGACTACAGTGCATCCCCTTCTCCCAAGGGAGCTGGCTGAGTTTTGTCAGGAGCACTGCGGCTACGGATGCTGCTCACCTTTTCACTTGGGTACAGTACTGATGCTGCTGCCCTTTCTGTGCCATCACAGGATGAACCCCTTGAACAGGCCCCATGTGTGCTGTGCAGCCTCGTTCAGCTACTCGTTTGTTCCAGCTCCAGCCCACCAGGCCCAGTGAGCAGGTTGGAGGTGATTCTGTTTGCAAGAGGAGTTTGTATGATCATGCCTTAACTGCTATTCTGTCCAAGTTCGGGTCAGGTTCAGACCAGGCAGAGGTATTGCTGTCTTCCAGGAGCTGCAAACAAACTGGGGCAATTGTGCCATAGAGATTTGTCAAGAGTGTTGACTCTGGAGTCTGAGAACCACAGCATCCATAGTAACCATCCCTCTAAATGCAGCTGGTTTAGCAGAAACTGTGGGTTCTTTGTACTAGTGCTGAGGAACTGGTGCTCTTTTCTTTGCTCTAACGTGAGACCTTTAACAAAGCTTTTAAGGATCTTGGCTTGATAGCTTTTATGTTCTTCAGGCTTTCTAGGAGCTGAGCTTGATCTGTCAGGCCCATTACTTCTGAAAGAGCTGTAGAAATGGTGCAGGCTGAGCCATAGCGATGGCTGAGGCTGGCCAAGTTCCACAGTTCATTTCAGATAAGCATTCAAGTTTGACTTTTCTTTGCAGCTGCTCAGACTTTCTCTGTCAGCCTTGTCTGGTTTCAAATAAAAACTTCTTCTTGGGTGTGCTTTAGGCTTTCCTGGTTTGTAGCACCCAGAAATTTCAGCTTAAACTTTGGCTGGAGAGTCCAGGTGGCTTTCATTGAGTACAAGATGTGTGGGACGGAGCCTCTACACCAGCTGTGGGGGGAAAAAGCTCACTTAGGACCTCAGTGCCACCAAGAGCTGAGCATGACTGAAGGTCTACAGTGTATGACTTGCTGGATCTTATTTTGCAGGCTTATTTCCTCTGTGTCTTGTGTGGTTTCTTTAAGGGCTTTGCTTTTCTGTTCACATTCAGTGTTGTAATGAAGTCCATGTGTCCTTTTCTTTGGTTCCCCTGGAGCCTAGGCTGAAAGCCCAAAGTTTGCAATAGGAGAGTTTGACATTGGGGTCAGCGGGAGTGGGGTCACTGCTAACTCAAATGCTTGTGTTGTCTTTGTTCTCCTTTAGACACCAGTCACATTTGGCCACTCCTGGGAATGCTGGAGAGTGTGAGCGGGACAGTGAATTTCCAGCATCACCTGCAGTTTTCCCTCTCCCAGCACAGTGTCACATTGCTAGACGTCTGGCTGCAGCCTGATGGGCTGATGCCAGAATAAGAGCATTCATTCCTGCAGGTTTTATTGAGTTACTGAACTCATGGCATGGCGTGTCAGCCCCGGCAAGGCTGTGCATGCAGGGGTTTGTAGATGCTTCCTGTTTATAGATACGCTGTTTATATTGAACGTACCCCAGGTGTCTGCTCACTGCTGGGTTCTGCTTCAGCAAAGGGCATAGCAGCGGCTGGGGAAGCTGAGTAATTTGCAAAGGCAGCTGCATGGTCCCAGAGGAGCTATTAGTGCCCTTGGTGGAACTCTCAATGCTTGGACTAACTGTTTGCCTGTGTCCAGACACGTGGAGGTCTCTTAGTGGTGGATACTAAAACATCAGCATCTCGCTCTTTCTGTCTTTCTGGTTTAGGAGTGGCCTGGGAGTGAGAATAAAGCACGCTTGAGTGAAAACACCAGGCTGCCTGTATTAGGTTTTCTGTGAGGAGTTTTTGGTTGTGTCTGTGGTAACAGGGGAAGGGCTATGGACATAGCCCTTTAAGAAGCTACCTAAAAAGTTCCCTCTTTTTCCTTTGTCAGACCCACCTCTGACCAGGGCCAAGACAATCAGCACCCCTGCTAATTCATGTATTTAAAGGGGGTGCAGGGCATGCTTCTCTCTCTCTCTGGCACCGGCCCTGCCCAACACGGCCCAAGGTGCGGGTGGCGCAGCCCCGGCC
>NW_010157638.1:0-10600 GCF_000695765.1 Mesitornis unicolor
TTTCCAACCGAGCGATTCTGTGATTCTCTAGCAGCTCCAGTTAAGTGAGGGTAAATAGGTCTTCACGTTTCTGAAACTACTAACTGAAAAGCTAGAGGATGCTCGCCACTAAACTGCATCAGGAAGTAGAGAGAATTACACCATGTGCCTGACCAATGCACGCTGATACAAAGAAATACAGAAGTCGTGTGGAACTATGACCCCTGTCCACTTTCTCAAAGAGAGATGATTTTCAGCTAAAGGAAACCCTGTGCAATGCTCCACACAAGTTCATGAAAGGTTTTGGACAGTGTGAGTTCTGGAGATCACACAGCTTCCTTTACATAAGCTAGTTCATGTTTTCCTCACAGTTCTGAGATCTTTTCATAGTATAGATGTTTAATTTTGATTTAATTCCAAAACAGGGTAAGTAATTGTGAGGGGATGTGTAAAGAAGAGATGATCCAAACTGATAAACAAAAAGGTAATGGAAAAGAGGAAACACGTACTTGGAGTAATTTTATTTGGTAAACTAAATCCCACATTGTAAAGCAATAATCCTTCAATTGCCATAGATTAATTATTAATTTCCGTAATTATTTTTTACAAAGTAGATTCTTGTGGCTTTATTATCTGCCTTTTTTTTTGTATTTGGGTCACATGAACGGCAGGCATGCAATGAAGTCAGATGTCCAGAGCCTGTTCAGCCAGTCCGATGTTCAGAGGGAACCTTTTGTGTCCCAGTGCGTGCCTATGGCCTCTGGTCCTGTCACTCGTCACCACTTAAAAGAACCTGGCTCAGACTTCTCTGCACCCTCTCCTCAGGTATTTATACATATTGTTAAGAACCTTTTCTCTTTCTTTTTCTTCTCCAGCCTGAAAAGTCCTAGCTCCTTCAGCCTTTTGTCATATGAGAGATGCTCCAGCCGGTTAATCTTTGTGCCCCTTCATTGGAATCTCTCCAGTACTTCCCTGTCCCTCTTGTACTGAGAAGCCCAGGACTGGACATAAAGCCCAGAACTACACATTTCTTGCGCTGTAACAATTTCATAGTTTCAATAGGTTTTTTTCATTACTTAATTGACTACTATGAATTTTTTTAAAGATAGAACCCTTCTGTGTTCTACAATACACTCCAATTATAGTAAAACAACATTTTAACCAGCTGATATCATCATTTAACAGCTAAGTCCAAACTGTGAGTTAACAACCTCTCTACCATTACATTAACTATAACGTAGCTACCGGCTATGAACAGATCCCTCACAAACCTATCACCTCTGGCTTCCAGTGTCAAGATGCTCTGACCACAAATTTGCCCCCAGACAGACCACAGTAATCCTGGGATTTCTGGTATGTCTGAGCCCATGTATACTTGACATAAAACCGACACGCAGTATTTCCAAGAGAACAACTGTATCAGACCAAAGACCCATTATTCTGCCTATGGCATGGGCCACAAATAAAAGTGTCCAAGAGAGAGGAAAAACAAGGCAACCACATGTAGTTCTTTTTCAGCCCCTGGCTGTTTTCACATCAAAGTTTTTTCCTCAGATGTGTGTTTCATTCAGACTTTCAATGATGCTCCTCTTTCTTGAAATTTTTTCAAATACATGTCTACTTTTAGCATCCACAGCATCTTGCAGCAAGCAACTCCAGTATTTCCACCACCTGTTCCATGAAAAACCTCTGTCTTTTGTTGTTTGTAACCCAGTTCCTATTGGCTTCATTTAACATCCCAAGTTCTTGCACTGGAAGAGACAACGAACTTAGTCTCTGTCAAGTATTACGATTTTGCAGATTTTTACCAGAGACTCATTTAGTCATCATCTCTTTTCCAAGCTGAAGAGTTTTATCTTCTTCATTCCTTGTCCTGATGACTCTAACAGCCCTTCTCTGAAAATTTCCCAGCTCCAATGTATCCTGTAAGCTGAGGGGAACTGAACTGCATGGTGGATCTTTACAGAGTTCTCTCCTTTGTTTGGTCCTTTCCCAGCAATTCCTAACATTCAATTTACTTTTTGACCTCAACTGATCATCCCTCTGATCTTTCCACACAACTGTAACTCTCTACAGATCTCACTCAGGAAGGATGGGAGTGAGGGGGAAGGAGGTGGTGGAATTACTGCAAAACCCATTGTTTCTACGGGAAATTTTTATTTTTTTCCTTCAAATGTGTCACTTCACATTGATCCATGTGGAACTTCCTCTGCCACTTTAGACTTCTACAGTCACTCTAAAATTACTCATACTTGACCCCCCATCTTAACTATTTAGTAAATTAGTATCATCAGACTTTCTTATTCATTGCTTACCACCTTCTCCTCACCATTTATGTACCCATGAGAGTGCCAGCCTCAACACATATCCCTGCTGATGCACTCCACTGCAAGAACTGCTCAGGTGGTTACAATTCCTAGACCTTACACCTTACTCAACTAGTAATCCATACTAGACTTCCCCTCTCCTATTACAATGATCAGCATTATTTGTATCAGAAGGTGAAAAAACCTACATTGAAAAGCAAATGAAGGGTGTTAAGTGCATATAAAGTAAACAAATAGAGTTGCTTATATAACCATGTTGCATCTGCTTTTGGAAGTGAAAGATGTTTTCAGGGATCATACAGATCATTCATTGACTCAAATGATTCACAAACTACACGTGCAGTTACTCAAATACACTTAAGACCTGAACATCATAAATGACAACATAAATTGCAGCAAAAGCGTGGTATTTAAAAAATACTTCAAGAGCAGAGAAAAACAAAACCAAAATGCATTCCACTGGTTGGCCTTTAACAAGTAATATATTGTGCAAGTTACTGGTGCAGAGGTCCACACTTTATCCCAGACCTAGTTTCATGATCCACAGAACTCCAAGAAGACAGCTCCAGGATGGACTTTTAACCCTTCATAACAAAATAACTTTCTTCAGAGTACCTTTCTTTTCAATGTAAGTCTATGCTTTCCCCTGAAGGTTTTCCCAAAGTGAAAAAACAATCCAAAATTCACTATATGTTATCAACTTTTCCCACAACCTTAGAAGAAAAAAACTGAATAAAACCACTGCAAAAATTAAGTGGTTTGAATATTTTTAACCATAAACTTTAAGTGCTAATATATCCAATATATGTACTGTAAAGATAACTCCTGCTCTTCTGATTCCTTGGACCGCCTATAGTGATGTTCACTTTCATTTGAAAGTAAACTATGTTTTTCCTCCTTGACCTTTAATCTTCTGCACGGTGCTTTTGAAAGAAGCAAACAGAATATTTTTCAAGATGCTCAAGACTCAGTGTGCTAAGAGATTGGTGTTTTGTGATTAACTATGATATTTTAGAGGGTCAAAAGAATTCTTACCAGATCTGTAAACTGACTACAGGTAACCTAGCATCAATAAATTCCACTTCTAAACAGACAACCAAGTAAGACAAGCCCTTTAATTCTTTTTTAAGCTTCATCAATTTGACTTCCTCACTCCTCCTCCTCCTGCCCTCTGCTTGCTTTTTGCAGCTAAAGGAATGGCAGCCCTCCAGATCACTCCCAAGTTCCAAGGGGTGTAACAAGGTACACCAGAGCACAGCTCTGACTTTAACCTGCCCTGGCATCCATACCACGACTGGGCATGCCTATGTTCTTCGTAAGAGCAGCAAAATTAGACCCTATGTATATCTGCTGTATTTTATGTTTGAGGAAAAAAGAAACAAAAAACCCCACACCACGCAGAAACCCAAATTTCTCATGACCATGGAAGGAAAGATAAGAATTGTTTTTTTTTACTCCCAGACAAACGTTCCTTCTCATCTTTCCTTACAACCAATAAGTCACTGGACATAAAAAGCAGAGTAAGCAATTCATGTGTGGGCACCCAGAGAGAAACGACCTAGGTTGTAAGCTCTCAATTTAGAAAGTCTACATCACACCCTGTGATATTAGGCTTACTGAACCTCATTCATTTTAGTTTAAAAAAAAAAAAAACAAAAAACCCCACCTCCCTTCTCTACTGATTAACAGCATCATTTTATTTCAAACGTGATACTGACTTTCAGATCTTCAGGATGACATCTCAGAAAGTCTTTCACTAAACACGACCTAGAAAAGTATTCTTATGACAAATTGTAGAAGTCAGATGCTTGGGAATTAGAAGATGAACAATGCGAGCAACAAGAAACATTTTTCATAAGTAAAATATCAAAGGAAATGGTGGCATCTCACAAGTATTAAGCACATCCCACATTATTCTTAATAAGCAAATTTTGTACATAGATTTTGAAAAAACAAATACTTTGCCTCAAAAAATACACATTTCCTTCTTTACCAGAACATCACGTATTCCTATTTTAGGATATTTGTAAGAACAGTAACTAAGCATGAACAAATGTTTAAAAAAAGAAAAAAAAAAAAGTCCATCCAATGCAGACAATTGATTCAGGACAAAACTGGCCAGAGGGACACTTCTCATAAAACAATCACTTCATCTCTAATCTCTCAGGGCGTTCTCAAGGGAAGCCTATACACCACTTCTCAAATACAAGCCTTGGAGCAGAGGATGCAGTTTTACAGGCAACTAAACTGACATAACAGCTAAAACTCATAACTCTGCTAGATACCAAGTACATCTAATGTGCCATAAAGTAAAAAATATGGGCTCAGTATGACTTCTCCCTTCACAGCCAAATCCTCACATTCCACCAGCTATAAACTGCATGTCTCTCCACTTCAGGAGGCTTCCTCATCTCTTTCCTCCACCAAGAACACCCTGTCTGCTCTTCTCCTGCCTCCACTCCTAGGAGCTGCTTTTCCTTTCCAAGACAGTAAAATTGATCCGTATTTAACTGAACTCTGAGCAACTATCTTCACCTCCTATTTAGCTTTGAATACTGGTGTTTTGATTTCAGACATTAACAAAAGGTATTTGTGACCAAGAGCTTGTCACTGGGCAGCTGTGTCACTTGGTTTAATAATCTCCACAGCCTCTAACTACTGACCTTGATTATGTTCTCACATCATCACAGATACACGATGACTATCATCGCTCAGAGTAACAGGCGCAAAAAAGAAAATAGGAGTAATGAGCCCATAGAAAGGCAGGCATTTTCAGCAGTTAGGAAAGAAAGATCAAGGTGAGTATGTGTGTACATGAAGTGTACCTACTTGTTTGAGTGGGCACACCATAGCAAGTTTAAATTCTAACCAAATTTAGTTACTTGATGTACAGTGTAAGGAAAGATTTTCAAAGATACCTATCCAAGAATAGCACTGTGATTTCACAGAATCACAGAATATTAGGAGTTGGAAGAGACCTCGAAAGATCATCCAGTCCAACCCTGCTGCCAGAGCAGGATCACTTAGACTACATTGCACAGGAACACGTCCAGGCAGGTTTTAAATGTCTCCAGAGAAGGAGACTCCACAACCTCTCTGGGCACCCTTTTCCTGTGCTCCGTAACCTTTACAGTAAAAAAATTTTTTCCTCATTTCTAACGTGTTTACCAGAATTTTTTTTTTAAATAATGATTAGTAAATAAAGAAAACTTTTATATGTACTTAGATCTATCCACATTGTCTCTGTAAATACAATCCTTTCTTTCTACACTTTACAGAAGTCAAACTATATTTAAAAAGGAAATAATAAAATTCAGCCCCAGACCATGACTGCAAACTGCAGCTATGCAATCCCTATTTGAAGCCAAGAGCACAAAAATCAAAAAGGGCCACCTCCAGAAGCTACTACCCGTCTTCCAGATTCTCAAATATTGAAGGGTCATGTTCTACACACAGAGCAGAAGCAAAACCAGAGATTAGTTAGTTTACTCAAAGGTTAGTTTACTCAAATGCAATTATCCAGAAACTGTTGGTTGATTACAGCATCAACAGGGTCTAAATATTTCTTTAATTACATTTAAATACTATTTCAATACATTTTATGTGCCTCGATATAGTGTAGAAACTGGAGTCTACAGTACTACATCCTGGCTATAAACAGCAAGAATTAAACTGTTAAAGTTAATGGTAACTGACAAGCTCTGACATGCCTTAAAAAAATATCCTTCATCGATTCATACTACAAATATTCAAACCAGTGATTCAACACACAGGTATTCATAATCTTATACAAAAAACATCCATCTTCTTAAAGCATTCCACTTTAAAGATGAAGGCTTTGTTCAAAACAATCTACTAATTAAATTCAGGTTTTTATATTCACTGGGAAAAGACAGCTAAACAATTAGTGCTTTTACTTCCAGCAGATGCACTTAAGTTTGTGGCATTATGAATGACTTCATTACAAGGTTATGAAGCACTTCCCATGTCAAGTTATCTAGTAGTATGTTTATAATGACACAAAAAATTTTAAGTTTCAAGCTGTAAAGAACTATTGCATTTCCTAAACTAACATTAACATTGCAAAGTAATAGTTTTAAAGGAAAACACTGTGATTCCTACCTATGGAAGAAAACCTGAATTAAAAAAAAACAACCAAAAACAAACAAAAATACCAAAAACCCACAAAAACAAACCAAACAAAATCCACAAGCCAAACAAAAAATCAAACCAAACCCCAAACAACCCACCTAAACCCAAAACCACCAACAAAAATCCTCACACAACACCTTAGTGAAACTAAGCTAAATGAAAAAAAAATATTTAGCCATAGTGAAAAGAAAGATATTCCAGAAAATCCAGCAGATCAACTAGTTCAACTCAGAGTTGTCCAAACCTTCAGCTAGAAACATATCAACTTATTTCTAGGCTAGTATTCTGAAATGTAAGTGTCATTGGAGATGTTCAGAAGGTTCTCATAAAGGCTATAAATAAAAATTTAGAAAGCACTTTACAAAAAAAAAAAAAGTGTAACACTGTTGATACTTGCATACACTACACGAGTATGTTGGACAACTGACCTGGTTATTTTTACTTCAAACAATACAACAATTTAGAATAGTCCATCCTGTATGTAGTTGAAAACAGAGCATCAGTCTTCTCTCTCATCTCTTTTAATCAGTCTGTTTAAAGGCCACTTTTACTGAACATTTCTAAACAGAAGTAGTTGACAGAGGTTGAAAACTTTCCCAAGGAAAGCATATGGAAGAAGAAACATGGAAAGGAGTCACAGAGGTAAATGTTAACACAGAGACTCCAAAGACAAAGAAATGCTTGCTCTTTAGAGGTAGACATGGCTTGTTAGAAAGTCACATTAAAAACAAACCAACAAACATTCATTTTCTTTAGCTTCTACCATGTGAAGTTGAGAAAAAAAGCAAAGCTATTTCACACAGTTGTCTTTGTCTAATTACAAAACAAAATGTCAGACTGTACCTTCACTGAGATAATTGTCTCAATTTGCTTCTAAATTTCTTCGGATCATACACATATTATACTAAAGATGCTGCCTAGTAAAGAAAACAGGCAAGCATAGAAATATTTTGAAATCTTGAATCATGTCTTCCAATGAAACAATATTGCTTATCACCCCAATTATGTTAGTAATTTACAAAAATTCAAACTGTTAATTTCCTAATCAGATTACTTTGACAGAAAAAGAACATTTATATCACAACAGACCTCATAAAATTAAATTTTTAAAATGCTTAAAGAAATAAGCTTTTCAATAAAAGTTGCATCTACGCAAAGACCCATCTAGCACAATACGCATTGATGATGGTAAACAAAAGCAGATAGGGAAATCTTTAAGAACAGGGCAAGTACATTGTCATGCTTCTCTAAAACACCTCCAAGCTTCTCCCAGCCCTGCCCATGGACTTTTCTGAACAAATGAGTAATTGTGTTTAATGAATTTGTATCAATTTCTTCAGCATATTACATTTCCCAATATGTCCACTTCTATATTTTATTACAATTTCCTCATTTTTTGTGCATTACAGGAGAATATAGATGATTAAAGAGTTCCTGAAAAGAAACTACAGAGATTCCTTTCATTTTTACTTCTGAAAAATTTGAGCTTGGTTACAAAACACAAATCAAACTCTTGCAAGAATCCTACCCTAATTTTTAGTAAAATGTTTTAAAGCTGCAACACATTTGCTAAGCAATGCTGTGCAACTCCATTTGGAGAGACTTCACAGCTGATCATCCTCAAAAAAAAACCAACCCATGTTTATTTACGACATACTGATACACAGTCTCAAAAGAGTTTGTGCATTTGAATAGTCCAAATAAGAAGCTACAGTTTGCTTACAAAACTATATATAAACAAACATTCATTTTGCATGATAACATACCATACAGAATTAGGTTAAACTTCTCATCATAAATGAGAATGGTTTTCAAGACTAATCATGAATGCATTTGTTTCCTGAGAAAAAGAAACCAAGCAACAATTTTGACATTGTAGCACAGCAGACATTAGCTAAAAAGGAGGAAATTCACCTTGCATTGGTGTTTTTTCACTTATTTGCCTTTTTTTTTAGTTCGTATTGCACTTACAAATGCAACAAAATATTCTAAGAGCTCACTGGCAACCAACAATGATTTTACTGCATGTTCAATGAGCAAGCACAGGATATAATAGCCTTTATTGTGCCCTTCTGCATCTTCCCTCTTCTTTGGTCATTAAAAAGCAGCTTCAAGTTTCTGAAACAATTATTTCAAATACTCAAGAACAGATAACAGTAATTAACTTCTCCCGAAGTATTTTCAGAACAAAATTAAAATACATTCATAGCTGTTACTAAAAGAAAGGTGCAGCTGAAAGCACTGGATTAAAGATGACGAAGCTGTACTGTGTTCTGGAAATGTCAATGCTTATTGCAACATAACAGCCTAGAAACACTTTTCAGAGGCAAGTTCGACCTTCATCTGGTCTTCATATTCTGACTTGAAGCTGTAATTACTGGTCCCAAAAAGGGGAGGGAAAAAAATAAATCTGTAGGTGACATTTTTAGCAGTGATGTCAAACAGCAAATCAAAAACTTTCCAGGGTACATTACAAATGCCCAAGTGCAATTTAAGCCATAGAACCACTCCCTCAAAAAAAAAAAAACCCAAAAGTCACACGCAAAATTTTTCCCTTACATGAAAATAAGCAGTAACCCCATGACAAAAAGCTGTTTCACTCTATGTACAGCTTTCAACTGTGTGCTAACACAAGGAAATATGGCCACAAAATACTGCAACTACACGTGGAATTTATCCACCTGCAAACAGATTCATATACAATACTAACACATACAGTTACACTTTCAAACCTTTGAGGTTTTAACAGCATCACTGCTTTGCCATGCTGCTAAATCCTTCAAGACAGAGCTTCATCAGCAGTCCACATGCAAAGCAGACACAGCAAGAAGTGAAATGCTCTCTATTTAAAATAATTTTAATGTTATTTTTCATGTTTCCACTTACTAATTTTATTTTTTATCTACAGCAAAACAGACAAATGTTTTCCGAAAAAAACTTCTACAAACAGTTCTCTAGTTAACAGCCTCATTACTGCTTTGGCATTTAACCACACTCAAAAGCCATTTACTGCTTCATATACCATCTTACTGTAACTGCTCTGCCTTAAACATTGAATGAACTACTAGAATATTTCCCAAGAAACTGATCAAGATGGCATAACATAAAGGGCAACCAACAATCTAGGGTATAATAAAATAACAGCACATTAAAGAATTAGTACAATGTTTATACTCAGTTGCATAGAAACCCTGCAAAACTATTCACAACATTAACTTCAATACCCAATACGTCCATCATTATTACCACTAATTTAAATGTCAAAGCAGTTAACAGTGACTTTTTGAAGTGCTACAGAAGATGTGTGCTTATCATACTAAAATGCTGTAATCCCATTTGACAAGGGATGAAGAGAACATGCCAGCTGAACATTTAAAAGGGAATATACACAATGGTTTCATTAGAAACCTTTTTGTTTTCTGGTGTCCACCCCAGCTACACTTCAGAATATTATGAGTTTGCAGACAGCACGATAAAATAATTCAGTAGGTACAGCAACACTGCTACACATGCATTTTCAATTCTCTTTGTTAAAGAACACTAAATCCCCAGCAACCACAACCCTGAGACAAATGCTCTCATGTCTGTAATATCAGGGGACTAAAGAAATATGATTCCCAACCACAGTCTGATATTCCTTCCTGGAATCTAAGTAGAGTGGGAACGCAAAATATTTCATTCTCTTTGGGAATTTTAAAGTAAAAATAAGGTGATTTTTTTCCCCTTTACTGGAACCTCTACAGATCTCTTCTAAATTCCTGTTTAGAAGGAAGCCTGCAGCCACCAGCTCCCTCATGACCCATCAAGCCCATCACCTCTGGAACTCCATTTCTAAAAATTTCCGCAGACCATGAGTCCTGGTCCCTCCACAGTCTGCATCTTTGCAGAGTTTGGGGTGAATTAGTGAATAAAGCTGAGCAACACCAACCTTGTCAATGAAGTCCTCAACCAAAAAAAAATTGTAGGAATCAACAGCTTTGACTAAGCCAATTCTTGTCACAATGCCATGAATTTAAATCCAAACTAAACCATTAAATAATTAGACAGCTGTGTTTGAATAATTGTTGTGCTAATATTTTCTAGAGATAAAAAAGGAGATATCTGTAATTCTGTTTGGGTGCTCTCAACCCAATAGCATTCCT
>NW_010157638.1:10631-16339 GCF_000695765.1 Mesitornis unicolor
TCTTACTAGTACTTATCACCTGCAGCAAGCAAAAGTGAGACTTGATAGTCATGATTCCTATCTTCTCTATAAAATGAGTTCAGTATCACCCTGGACAAATGCACAGCAAGTATAAATCAATATACCGTTCTTGTAGAAAGATGAGGTCGTATGACCATGCAACTAAACTAAATTTTGACTCCCTCAGCATACAAGACCCACAGACAATGATCCTGGGCAGAGATGTTCATCAAGAGATCAGGAGGAGAGGAAGGAATGGACATAAAAGCAATATGGAGAAAGCTCAGTAAAGTATTTCGAAATTGAGCACTGGTGCTGTGGCTGGTAATAGTATTTGTAGTCAGGGATGGAGGGAGGGAGAGAGTGGTAAACTTAAAACAGTGTATAAAAATAGAAAAAGATCAAGTAACATGGGGTCAAATAACATTTTACTCTTACTTTTTTGCTCTTTACAGTCTGAATGAATCACTACTAAATATGTACCTTAATAGTAATAAAATAATCTTATGTGCAGAAGTAAATTTCGCAGGACAGAAGATTACTTAAAAGATCTGGCTGCAAGTGTCATTTGCAGAGACAATGAAGCACTTCTGAATATCTTCTTTGTTTCATTTTTCTAAAAATATCAATAAACTAGAGAAATCAAGTTTTTTATTTTAAGCTTTTTTAAGCTTGCAGCTATAATTACTCTGTTATAAGGATCCAATATAAACGCAGTAATTTCTGAGAAAAAAGGAATTAAATTAGGCTCTTTCCACCTAATCTTTCTCACTACTGCCAGGGACATGCATGATCAGTCTTTGTTAATACTTTACCACAGAGCACATCTTCAGATAAATTTCTCACATAAGCAAGAAGTCCTCAAGTAAAAGAGGATCAGTTTTCAAGAACATCTTACCCCATGCAATACACTGAAGATGAAAACTACAGCTAACATTTACCTTTGTCCTGCTTCTAAATTGATACACATTGAGCACTCTCTTAAAACACAGCTAGAGTTTTTTGGTATCCCAACACTGAAAAAGAACCACTGGAACCATGTGTGATTTATTTCATATATATATCTGTGTGTGTGTGTGTGTGTGTGTATATATATATATATGCGCATTTAAGACATTAGGTTATTGGGTTGTTTTGGTTTTTTCTTTAAACACAGTGCTTAAAATAGAAAATTTGCTTTTAGGACAAATGCAATATTTTTTACATTCGAAGTCCCAGCATCTTCTTCATCACAGCTGTTGAACTCTTCTCTCAGAGTACAGCCATTCTACAAGCAACACAGCAGAAATGACAAAGTGTTGCTACAAGAGACAAGAACTTCTTCCCATTAAGACATTACTCATTTTCCGTAACTAAAAAAGCATGTGTAAATAAACTTTTCAGTAGTGATATTAACGTAATGGACTGCCTTTTTTTAATTGGGCTCTCAAAACCAATTAATTTCTTGCATACACACTATTTAAAATATGTTTTGCTAGTACTTGCTGGCAATGTTATAATAATTACCGCAAACACATTAATCGCAAATCATTATGTTTCTTGTATGACTTTGAAACTTCTTGCGTCAGATTTTGAAAATATACTATATGCAATTAAACTCAATACTGTATTTTTATTTTACCTCATTGTTTAGGTATTTTTCATTTGGCTTTTTTTTTAGGGGAATGTCTAAACCAACATATTCAATTTCTTTTTAATATATATATTTTTTTTACGTTTAGGCACTACTATCTATGATGTCTTCAGACCTTAAATGGCTGCACTCTGTCAGAGACAACAGTAAAGACCAACTTGAGTCTGAATGTCAATGATACTAACAGCCTCTTTGCATGACAGGATCCTCCAGCCACACTTTATCACAATGACTGATTATCCCACACCTTAATTCAAGGTTGCCAGAAAAATCTACAAGTTTTACAGATAACTGTTTTCACAAATACATATCAGTAACAAGTAATGTTAATGCAATACTATGCTAAATTATGAGGTAATAAAGGCTAGATTCAAGCTTTGGCTGTCTTTGCTCTAGTTAATTTCCTGTTTGCATTTTCATCTTCTGAAAAGCATACTACATTAGTGAGGGAATACATAGAAATTATACTCTAATTATCACTAAATTAGTTTTCCCAGCAAGCACACTGTAGCAGGCAAACATGGAAAAGCTTCTCCTCCCCCCAGACCCTTCATGCTAGGAACTGGATGGTACCACGAAGGGGTAAGGATACAGGGGTACACAAAGCACCACGGAGGATCCATGAAACCTCCCAGACATTTACAACTCCAATCACAATTTCAGTTCTTCTGCTTTACTGAAAGAGTTGCATATAAAGGCCACAGGGACAGGAAATACAAGAGAATCGAATGAGCTTGCTGTATGCCAGTGCTTCCCAACGTCTTCCACAAGCAGAAAGGCTGTGGCATCTTCCTCTTCCTGAGCTGCTCCCAACCGCAGGCTTACTTTTGGTACTCAAAAGCAGCAGAAAGCCTGGTTGTTACCATATTCCCCAGCAACTGCTGCTGCTTTGTAACAGCCCTGCTTAGCGGCAGTGCTGCTTTCATTTGAGCCAGACAATCTTCCAATGCACCAAACTGAGAAAACCAACCCCAAATCCCACACATTCATTCACACAATATTTAATGTGGGCTCCCTTTATTAACCACAGAAAACAGTTACGTACCGAGTTACTCATTTGGCCTTGATGCAAGGCAGAATATGTCTTACATCTTGCCATTTGTGAGAGCATCAAAATTATTTGAAAAGTTACCATAATGACGGAAAGAATTGAAACTGTTGTGAAATTGATTTCTAGAACAAGCTCATCACAAAAACATACACCCACCCACACTTTACATTTTAAATGAAAATATCTCTTGTTACATAAGAGAGTGAAGGCTGCATGCAGGTGCAACCTGCAACCTCTGAGCTGCTTGAGGAAACTTCTGTTGAATAGCGCAGGCAACCAACTCTTTGGATATAGCTGAAGAATCTCTCATGTAAGGCAACCACAATATAAATTGCAAGAGTAACCGCAAAAGCCACAGCAACTTCAGAGCATGGTGCTAAAGCATCATAATCACTCACCACGATCAAAGAGAACACCCTGCCCTCCACCCCTGCAAGTCCTGCAGAAGTGACAGCAGAGCCAACCTGCTAACCATCACCTACCATGGGATGGGCATCCTACGCTGAGCAGAAAGCAGAGTCTCAAGCAACAGCATCTGAGCAGTGGTGCTGGAGCACAGTCAGAGATGAGTTGGTAATAGGGCATGGATAAGTCCAAGTACAAACAGTCCCATAAAAGACACACATTATGGACATGTCCTAACACAAATGTAAGCATACGTACTCCAGACGCTCAGCTGAAGTCACGATGTGACGAGAAGAAAACTCCCTCCAGAACCTCACAGTAACTTTATGGCTAACCAGATTTAGATTAAGTATAGGGTAACCCTACAACCACCACTGTCATTTGTACAGTGCGACCAGCACAGTACATTTAAGGAGGAAGTGAACACTAGTGAAGGGCAGGAATTTGTACAAGCAGCAACACTTCTAAGGAAAAAGCACATGGAGTTACAACCTTGATGAAAGATGAGGGCAGATGATACAGCATGAGACAAATTGTTTTAGTACTTTCCTGAGTTAGGGTCGTCTTTCACATAAAGCTCTGGAGCACCACACTGCCATTGCAGACAGTTGAGAGTGTAAGACGAAATTTATCTGTTCCTGTTTTGTCTTACAGTTACTAGCCAGCATGCCAGCACTAAATGCCTGCAAATCTCACCCATTTAAATAGATTACATATTTTAGGTTTCCCAGGTTTTCAGTACAGAGACTGGACTTTGCACCATGACTGAAGACAGGCTGTCGCGCCCAAGCCTGAGCAACTGCGGGCAGCTGTGCTGGGCTCCTTCCAGCTGCTCCCTTGGCTCTGCACAAATGCCATTCCTGATAAACCCTCCCGAGAGTGGTGCCAAGCTCTATTTAAATTTCAAGAGGTCATTCATTGCTAATTCTTTGGGTATATCTGAATTTCAGCCTTTACTGAAGTTATGCTAACCTACATAAGCCCCACACTTTGGCACAACGGCTGTAAGATACTTGATACGTGAATATATTACAATGTTTTCATTTTGCCAGGAAAAAAATTGTGTGTTTTACAGCATAATTGCATTGTGAAATCACTTTCTTCAGTAGATAAACTGAAACAAACTGTGCCCAAAACACAAAGACTTAATCTTAAGTTACTAAAATTATCATGTCATGGCTATAATAACTGAAATATTTTTGCCACTTTGCAAAGGCCACAAAAGACAGTGGCACTCTGAAAAATTATTTATTATTGGTAATTATACAGTACAAGAAGGGTGTAAGAAAACAAACTGAAAATCAAGTGTTATCACCTTCTGTAAGTTTAATATACCAATAAAAAATTGTTAAGAATAAAAACATCTGAATCAAAGATGCATGATAGAATTTGCTGCTGTTAAGCACTTATCAAAGACCAACTATGCCAAAAATGTGAGAAGATAAGTGAAAGGTCCCATTTGGTATTTCCAGTCTGTGTTAAACAACCTGATATGACTTGGCAAGTATAATAAAATTCTGTCACATTGAGAAGACTCTGGTTCTGCATCACTGGGTACAAACTCCAGCTAAACCTTTAGGCTCCCTCCATTCAGGTGTTAATTTTGACCTAGTTCTGGCCTCATTAAACATAAATCTCCAAACATCTTTTTTTTTTTTTGGGGGGGGGGGGGGGGGGAGGGATATCTGAATTTTTCCCTTTTTCTTTTCAGTTAGGGAGGTGGGAGGAATTCTCAAATATAAGATAAAGAAATAAGCTCAGTCTGGTTTTCAGATTAGTAAGAAATCAGTCACACTACATTTCAGTACATTAAACTTTTCTAAGTCCCTTGTTCCCATTCCTTCTCCTTTATGTTGGGCAAATAAGCTGCACCAGGAAGAAAAGGCTGTAAAGGACAACATCCAACCAGTAGGAAATGCTTCCTTCATGCAGAAACAGCTGAACACACACCCAGAAGCAACATTCTCCAACGATTTGGAGGCTGAACTCTGGCACTTCCCAGATTGGTCCAGCCTGAACTACGACAAGTTTGCCAATGCCTCCATAAAAGCTTATACTGAAGAGAGTGCTCCTTCTGTCAGGCTGACTTCAGCCATAGCAGCAAATACAGAGTCTGAGGTCCTGATCTTCAGACTGTGCAGATCAGGAACACAGGCTGAGCAGACACAGCTAGTCCTCCAACCCATGCACTCAGTCTTCCCATATGCAGAAGATAGGATGATAAAGGTGAGAGCTTTTCTGGGATTTAAAAAGCACTACAATGTCTACCAGTTTTGCTGAAGTCAAGGAGCTAATTCAGCTGTTTCACCTTCTACTGCATTATTCTCTGTGAAAACTACTGTACAGAGAACTTTATGAATTTTTTATTAAAGGCCATAATTTAATCCAACTTGGAACATGTACCATCAAATGAGGAAACTGCTTTGGTCTTCACAAGAATCCTCTAACTACAAAAAACTGGGTGCAGACAGCAAGAGGGCTGATGTCTAGTATGTTATGCTTGGAGAAAAATTATTCTGTTAAAACAGAGGACACAAAAAGAGAACTCAACCTAGACCAAATCAAGTTCTGTGAAGCATGAACATTTACACACCCACAATCACACAGAATCACAGAATC
>NW_010157639.1:0-15328 GCF_000695765.1 Mesitornis unicolor
TCAACACTTCTCCCCAGCTTGGTGTCATCTGGTCCTAGCTGGTGTGTCTAAGTTGTGTAATTTTCAAAGTCCAAAGGAAATGACATTTCTTTAATGTGATGTTGTAGCTAACTTTGAGAAACTAAGCTACTTATACTGTACATAAGTGTTAAGAGGTCATTTAACCTTGCGTCTCATCAGCAGTACATAGCCTTGTTTTGAACAGAGAAGTAGGGCACCATAACAACACTCTGCAGGAGTCTGCTGTATGTTCTGTGATCTGGTGAACTGCATGGCTGTGGTAGAAAAATAAGCAAGATGAGCCACCTGCAACAGGGAACAAATGATTTGTAGAAGTGATTGTCTGTGAAGCAGCTACATCAAACTTTAAGACTCACTAGTTTGTCTTAAACCAATATGCACAGTATCTAAATATCCAGTATGAGTACCCAGTTTTGTTACATGTTTTGGAAGATTTTGTTTTATGTACAGTTGGAAGAGTTCATTCTAGGTTTCAAAAGCATAAATATATCTTCCATGTGCTCTTGTAGCTTCTGCTGACTTGAATAAGACAAAACTAATTCCTCACTTGATGTTTCAGCCTTGCTTAAACAAAATCAGAACAAAGTAATTTGGAAGATACCTCTAGGGTAAACACCATCCTTGTTTATACACGATAAAGGAGAAAAGGATCCATGGACTCCAAAGCTGACCTTTTGAAGAAACATTTAAATTTGAGGGCAAGAATATGATTAACTATTCACTGTATTTCAAAAACATCTTAAGCATACGATTTGCAGTGTGTATGAGAAGTAGCAGATATTATAACTCTTCCAGTTTAATTTTCTCAAACAGGTAGACCCACTAGGATAGGATAACTGTTTGCAACTTACATACCTGAACATAAAGATTATGGTTTGGAGGCATAGAAGAATGCATAGAAAAGTTTCTTCCCTCACCTGTCTTTAATTTGCTTTGTATAGGTGTCAGTCTAAATTCTTTTGTTTCTGTCTGGATTGGAAATTTCAGAATGTTTATTTCTGAAAATTATGTTGATAGTATCATGTCTTGAAACTGTGACAGAAAAAGGATTGTCTTTGATGAGAAGGGATAACTAGATCTCCTTGTTTGCTCAGTCTTTGGTCCCTTTATTGACCTTTATTTATGTTCCCCAGGAACATTATGGAGCAAATCCTCCTGAGTAATATCACCAGTAAACTGGGACATGTGATTGGGAAAAGCCAACATGGTTTCACCAGGGCCAGATCATGTTTAACAACTCTGATTGCTTTCTATGATGGAGTGACCCATTCAATTGATGCGGGACTAGCAGTGGACATTGTCTACTTGGACTTCTCCAAGGCTTTTGACATGGTTCTCCACAGCCTCCTCCTTGAAAAACTAACAAACTACAATGTAAATAAGTGATCTGTGCGGTGGGTGGGGAAGTGGCTGATGGGCTATTCCCAGAGGGTGGTAATAAATGGTTCATTCTCTAACTGGCAACCAGTCACAAGTGGGTTCCCTCAGGGATCAATACTGGGCCTGACATTATTTAATATCTTCATTAGTGATCTGGATGTTGGGATCAGGAGCTCCCTGATGAAGTTTGCTGATGACACCAAAATGAGTGAGGTCGTTGACACTCCAGAAGGGAGAGCCACCCTCCAGGAAAACCTGGACAGTTTGGACGAGTGGGCTAGCAGGAACTGTATGAAGTTCAACAAGGACAAATGTAAGGTCTGGCATCTGGGAATACATAATTCAAGAATGCAGCTGAGACTGAGTTCCACCTGGCTAGAGAGCAGTCCTTTGGAAAGGGACCTGGGGGTCTTGGTGGATGACAAGCTCAACATGAGTGAACAGTGTGCTGCAGCTGGAAAGAAAGCCAACAGGATGCTGAGTTGCATTAAAAAGGGCATCACCAGCAAAGATAAAGAAGTCATTATTTCTCTACTCGGCTCTGGTCAGACCACACCTTGAGTACTGTGTCCAGTTTTGGTCTCCACTATACAAAAAAGATGTGGACAGGTTGGAAGGGGTCCAGAGAAGGGCAGAGAAGGATGATGAGAGGACTGGAAGGGCTGCTGTATGAAGAAAGGCTGAGAAAATTGAACCTGTTCAGCCTTGTGAAGAGAAGGCTTAGGAGGGTACCTTATCATCATGTACCAGCACATGAAGGGTGGCTACCAAGAAGATGGGGACTGTCTTTTCACATGGAGTCACATGGAAAAGCTGAGGGGAAATGGACACAAATTGCTTCTGGAGAGATTTCGACTGAACTCCAGAATATTTTTTTTTACCATGAGATCAATCAGACATTGGAATAAACTCCCAGGGGAAGCTGTAAATTCCCCTACATTGGTCAGTTTTAAGAATCAGCTTGACACGGTGCTGACTCATCTCATTTAAACTATACTTTTACCTTGAGAAGTTGGACTAGATGATCCTTGTGGTCCCTTCCAACCTGGTATTCTATGATTCTATGAAATTCAAATTAAATGAAATTTGTGTCCTAAAAGGCTGGTGGCAGGAGCAGGAGGTAAAAATACATTTTTTAAGAGCTCATAGGTTTCATGCACTTAATGATGAGTGTCAGTTACACATGTAAGGACGAATTATTGCCATGACTAGCATTCTGATACATTTGTTCAGGGACATGGAAGTTGGAGACACAAAAATACTGAATGTTAGAAAAGTCATACATGTTATACTTAGTAAGTCAGTGCGTCTTTAACAATTATTTTAAAATGGAATTGAAACCAGCTGTTTACCAGGTAGTGAAACTGAGGGAATCAAATCCCTCTAGACTTGCTTGGATAATCTTGAAGCATCAGTGCAGTGCCAAATAGGATTGAGATGAAATAGGGCCCGGAAGCTGCTCAAATTTAAACTTTACCTTCAGCTGAGGTTTAGATCAGTAGAAAAAAAAGAAAAGAAGAAAGAGCACAGACACAGAAGCAAGCAATAACACAGCTAAGTGTTGCAGGGTTGTGCATACTCTACCACTCTTCTACTATCAGGTACTGATACCAGTGAGGAGAGATTTGTTTGTGCTGGAAGACAAAAACATGTCATAGCATAAGAAAACGGAGAGAGACCTAGTTATCTCTGGTAAACTGACATACCTAACGCCAGTTAGTTATGACCCTTCTCAGAAAATTTCTTCTGAGCTCAGAGGAAGGCACAAACTTTTTTCCTAGCTCTTTAAAAGGGCACTGGCAAAGAAAAGACCCTGGATTTAAAAAAAAAGAAAAAAGAAAAAACAGACAAACAAACAAAAAATGAAAATGTAGTGGAAAAAGCAGGGGAAGAAAACAAAAAAAAAATGTCAAGGGACAGTGGGGTGTGAAAGAGAGTAGAAAGAATCCATTTTTGAGAAAGACAGTATTTTCTATCTCCCACTTGAGAAAGGAGCAGTAGGCCAATGAGAAGGAGATACAAATCTTAAATAGACAACCCACGTTGCAGAGTTGGAGGCTCAAAGATTCTGCTGTTCCCAAGATCCACCTATGCATGAGCTTAATAGGAACTGATTAGCAAAGAAAGGTAGGAAAGGAAAACAGGGCACTATGAACATCACCATTATCATCATGAACAAATTCCCAGAAGCACAGGAGGAAAATTTTTTGCTTATCTACCCAGAAGTTTATCTCAAAAATGGGGTAAAAAGTAGAATTTGAAAGAAGTCATATTTATCTACATATTTCCACTGTTTTAACATCTTTTCAAAGCTTATAATTGCACTATGTGAAGACTGGGTAATATTAGAAAGCATCTATAGCAAAGTGGCAGCCGCTGTGGCTAGGTGGATTTTCCGACTTAGTCTATTTAATTTCAGTTTTTCACATTTACTTTAAAATCATGTTTATTTGAGTCATGTATAGAATCAAAGGCCTTTTTAGAAAGCTTTGTAATTTCAAGATTATTTCATATTAATTTAATTTTACTATCAATCAAAGGCTGTGTTATGTGGAATGCTTTTGAGTGCCAGAGAAAATAATCCTTTATTACTGTTGTTGTTGTTTCATCAACAAGAGGGTCACTTAGTGCACTACCTCCATAGGTCAAGCCTACTGTGCACCCTGGGGTGCCTTTGTTCTCCCCTCTGAGTGCACTGGCTACCAACTTCCTCACTTCTGTGTATTTTGCAAACTCTTTGCCACTCTTTCAGTTACTTGATTCTAGAGTTTCTAGATATATCCCTACCCTTCATCTTCTCTCAGACTTGGATAGCCTCTTCTTTTACCTTCATGCTAGAATTTTTCTGTGTGTATATCCCTTCCCCTTACTATCATTTTCCCAGTCACCATTCAGACACACATTCTTTGTGTCTTGGAAACAGTATATTCAGGAATTTCTGTATTTTAAAAAGAGGTATAGTGATGCATGCCAGGAGTTATGCTAGAAAGTCTATAGGCTGCTACAGAGGTGCTTTTAGGTTCTGGATGTGGTAATCAGAGTTCCATCTATTTTTTATTTTCCCTGTCCAGACACTAGGAAAAGTAATTGTGTTCAACTCATTGTCTCACACAAATTGACCAAATATAGAACTCCAGTAACAGTAGAAGTAGATAGAAACGCCATCAAGCTGTGTAATGAATCTCCTCTTAATTTGACAGTTACACTGTTATTACTTTTTTACACAACCTTGCTGCTAACCTATGGATAGTAATGCAAATCTGATTTCAGTAGAATCCTTTAAATACAGTTAAGCTACAAAGCCTATGTAAAATGAAATCCCTGTTTATTATAAGCACAACTGCAAGAACCATTCTTTTTTTCAATGGTAAAAAGCACCATTAGTGTGAACAAAAAGTTAGCTGAGTAGTGCAGTCATATTCAGCAGTAAACAACAATTAAAAATATTAATTGTATTTTTTCCAAAGGTTTTCCACCAAGTAAAGTTAAAATCTTCCTTGAAATGCATGCACACCTGTAGATGTTAAACATGTAGGCAGCATATAGATGATAACAACCACTGGATTTAATACATGCATCTAAATAGAGAAGTGCATTATAGTTTTTTATTTGCACATTTTATCTTTCATACGTGCACAGTTTTCAGTGCACACAATTATGGTTTTCTATGTCTAAAATATCCTCTCTGAAACCAACTAACTGGAAGATCAGCTGGAGATCTTTACAAAGGATACTCCGTAATCTTGAAGGGAGGATATTTTTATTTTTCTGGCCAGCAGTAAATTTTCTACCTCAGTAGCATGGCTTATGGTACAGTATTAAAGATCCAAGCTTGCACAGCAGGTTGTATTGGCTATGTAAGCTTACACCGATTAAGCTTCTAGGAAGAAACAGTCAAATATAAACACACAAAACAACAATGCAAATTCTCAATTGAACTTAGCTAAATCAATGAAATGTGAATTGTGAATTTATCTCACTTTAATATACATTATACAACTAAAACCAATTTAATAAATGGTAAAATCCATGGCCCATAGATTAATCCATATTGATATTTCCTGTGCAGCATTATTTCTACTTTCCAGCACAAGATATCCAATACTACTCTCTGTCAGTTGACATTCACATTAGATTCTTTCAATAAAATCCTGTATTGCATTACTGCTAGACCAAACATGAAGTGAATTTCCACATGGAAAATTTTGGAAGAAAAGCAGATGTAGCTCTTACTATTATTATAACCAAAGAAATAATACACACTCTTTTTCTGACATATCAAGTCTACTGATACATACTGTAGAAATAAATACAAAATTTGCCACTAATTACTGCAGGATCACACTTGGAAGATGAAGCCCAACCAGTCTGTGACCTGGATTTCATCTCACCTGCTTGACTACAAGTTCCCCTCTAGTGGCTGTTCCAAGCATACAAACTTTGCAGGTATCATTGCTCCTTTCCTAGACAAGATGAGGTGACAGCCTCTTGCTGATGATCATTACCTATAAATAATGAATATCTGAAAATTACACACAATGTTATAACACTTCTGGGCTCCATCCACTTCCTAGCCATGCACACCACAGCATTCTGTCACTGCATTCACATTTGCAACAGAAAGCTGGAGCCATACTGCAAAATCCAGCTCTTTGACTGATTTTCTCTCCTGCCTTTGGGAACTGGTTAAGACTATTTCAAGGTGGTAGATTTTCCTTAAAAAAAAAAAAAGTCAGCGTTGCAAAACTGAAATATTTTTTATGACTCCTCCATTTGGCAAATGGGTTTCCAATGAAGCCCAAGAAGAGTTTCCTGGCAGCCCTTAGTGTATCTTTCTTTACCATCTGCAGGTGGGTCCCAGTTTCTGGGTTCCTCTATTTTAGCGTTCTCTTTCTGTGAAACTCTTCAAAAGCTGGGAACAACCGGAACCCACAATTGGACAATACTTACATATGCACTTTGCACCTTGACATCTGGGAAGACCCCACCACATATAAGCATGAGGGCCTTAGTGCTTTCATGTTCCCTGGACCAGAGATGGATAGTCTTTACCTTCAAGGCTCTGGTCCTTCAGTGCTACTTTAGCTGCCTGGAAGGTCTGATTCAGGCTGTGACTTTAAGAGTTTCCAATTTCTCTGCTCTAAAGCCAAGAGGAGGCAGAGGTTAGGTGATTCACCTTCCGATTTTCACCATGTAGAACCTAGAAGCAAGGCAAACCATAAAAAAACAGAAGTGTCATAGCTAGGGTTCTTGTTCAGTTTCACATAGAATTTTCCATGTTATCTTAAATGGAAATAAAAATAAAAATATTCTACTTTGATTTTGTTCAGAAGTTCCAGAAAAATGAAAAAGAAAAAAAATCTGCAAAGAAAACCAGATTTTATCACAGATCTTTGGAGTCAACTGTTGCAGAACAAAGAGCAGCATTTTTCTTTTTCTCTTCTCCTCACACACTCACCTGTAGTCTTCTGATCTTCTGAAATATGCTATGATCACTGCTTTGCACTGCATAATGGTAAGCATGCACATGAACTTCTCCCATTCACAATCACTCTGTATTAGAATGTTGGAAAAATAAAGCTTACTACAAACCCAGTTTATTATGTGCACAAAATAAATTACCAAAGAAAGACAAACATTTTTGTTTGTTTCCTAATCCTGTTGAGGTATATTTATTTTTAAGGTTACTTGCAATTTCAGAGTGGATATGTGCTTTTGAAATTGTTTTACATCTCAACAATGTACACCAATAGTTGCCTTTTCACCTTTTTTTTCTCAGCTCATGGAGGATATGAAAAGTAAAAATGTAGATAAGCAAAAATCAAACTGCAAATCAATCTCCAGAAAATGAAAATATTATATTATGGCAATTTGATACAGACAGCATCTGGTCAGAAAACAAACCATTCTCATTAAGAGTGAGATTTAGCTCTACTTTTTCACACTGAAAAAGAACTTTCACTGTTGAGCAATCCCACTTAAATAATTTTATGTTGATAAAGTTCAAGGTGAGACCCTGATCCCACTGAAGTAAATGGAAAAGATTCAACTAACTTCAGATGAGTCAGATTTAATTCCAGGTCTGCTTTGGCTGTTAGAGTCTGTCTTGGTGTCTACCTAGCTGCGTAAGAAATTAAAGTACCAACATGGAAAAGGATTATGTACCAGATTCTTGTCTTTGTGCTCACTTTTTCTGATGTTCAGATGTATGGCATCTCTCTCTAATACAATTTCCATACCACTCTAAGGTTTAGTTCACCCCTGCTTATATTTACCTTCCTAGCAGCTGTGGCACTATTTAATGTCAGGGTCAGCATTGCAGGAGAGAATTGATTGGGGATGTATGTGTTTTCGAGAGAAACCGATGAACTAATTCTGTGGAAGGGGTTGCTCCTCTTCAGGAACTGTTTACTGTTCCCTTTTATGGTGGGCACTCTCCATTGCAGTGGAAATGATGGATTAGCTCTGTTTGCGGAAACTTCTGAACTTCCATTGTTTAAGGGCCCGTGGTGCAGGACACACTTGTAGACAAGTGCAGGCATCTGGCGGGGATCCAGAGGAAAGTGTTGCTGGAGGTCCCACTTGGAAAAGATCACTCCAGGAAGTGAAAGTTTGACTTAGTTCAAGTTGTGATGAGCATGCAAAATAGATTGATGTTCATTCAAGTCCATTTGCAAGTTGTGGCTACGCAAGTGAGTTTAATCACTGATATGTTGAAAGTGGAAATTCAACAAGTCTCAAACTGCTGGTATGGCTCCTTCCTTAGCAGCAAAAATGTGTTATAAAGTAGGAGCAAACAGTATAAACTTTGTTGATGTAGTATAGGCTTAAGTATGATCAAATATAATGTAGTGCTTAACTCATCATTCTTTATTTTGTTTTACTCCTATGAGACACAAAGAAACAGCCTGGCAATGTTTCTAGATTATAAACTCTCTAGAGGAGGGAATATGTCTCTTTGTGGGTACTTTGAATTGCCTTCGACACCTTGGGGTTCTTTATAAATGTAAGTAATAATAATCATTTATTGCTGTGTAGAGTGGTCTGGTCTCCCATTTACATTCACTATGACCAGTTGTGCTGTGTTGCTGTCCTGTTCATCACTTCTCACCTTACACTTACATGCAATTTCTATTATGGTTATTTTTAGAATACATAAGGCACTCAAATAACATGATTACAAGTGTGGAACAACAGCTTAGGAAACAGATAGGAGGATAGTTCACAGAAAGAGGCAACATACTGCACCTAAGCTGTGCAAGATCAAACCTGACATTGTAAAATCAAAGAGAGAGGGTTTAACAAGAAAATAATGTGATGAGATTATAATGAGTACTGTTGGTTTTTTATTTTTTACAGCTGAGTCATCATAATTTAAAGAGTTTCTGGATTTTTTTTTTAATTCTATATGCAAGCATGCATGTGTGTGGCTATATAGGCAATATATATGCGTGGAAATATATGCATACATGCATACTCACACTTGGGGAGGGTGTGTGTGTGTGTGGTTTTGTGTGTGTGCTTTGTAAAGTACACAGAAAATAGTGTGCTGCAGGAAACAAAATGGACCAATTGTAAGCTCCTATCATGCTATTTTCCATTCCTGGAGGAAAGTAAAATGACCATAAGTTTCCCTTTCACAGAATCTGAGCAATCTTTTTAGAAAGCTTAATTTTCTGTCAACTTCAGGAACGGGATATATTTACATACATTCAGACAGTTTGTGATGCCTGGAGGCAATGAGTAGCAGGGAAGGCTGCAGCGTGGAATGCTCTCCCAGCTCTGGCTGACAGAAGGTACTGAGTGTTTTGTTCTTGTTGTCAGACGCTAGAGCACCCCTGTGATTTCTCCAGCTTTCTCCAGCTGAAGGCTGGCTTAGGTTCTTATCTCCAGGATGGTGCTGAACTGGTGGAGGCATAAAAGAACCTTTATCTCATCTCTTTACTTCAGTGCAGCAGAGGAATGAACCCAATATAATATGACCATTTCAGGTAAAGTTTGTAAGTTTGTGTCCCTCAGGATATTGGCATTTTATGTAGTCTAACATGTACCAAACAATGGAGAAATTTTGCATCAGAATAAACTATTCCCCCTTGGTTTTGCTGTTGAATTAAATATTGTAAATTGGTCTGTCACAAATGCTGTAACAATCTTGTTTGAGACATACAGTGACATATATTTTGCATATAACAGAAACAGATTTTAAAATTATTATGTCTAATCCCCCCCATCACAGGTGTTATCCAATATGATCCTTCATTGAAACCACATATTTCCCATAAATGTTATAGAGTACTTGTATTCACTTCTCCTGCTGGAAGGAAACGTTATGGCTTTCATGACTGGAAACTTTATGGTCTATTTAGTGTCATTCATTTTTTGTGTCATCATCTAAATTTCACATCCATTTTGGTGCTCCTTCACTTGGTTTGCCTTTCTCTGATCATGCTAAGCCAAGGTGTGTGTATACACCTCACTAATGTGCAACAGAACTTCACATAAAACACTGGCTCATGGAACTCAACAGCAGTTGGTAGTTCTATAATTCACTGAAGATCATAAATTTATTACAACCTTCAGTCACTTGCATACTACAGTTCTTTATTGATGTTACATTTCTTCACACCTCTGAGAGTAAGAACATGTAGTTAAACATTAGTCTAAAGAAATTATATCCCTGTAGGTTTTTAATTAATCTTGAATCATTAAGGTTTGATATTTAAGTCAATCTAGTGTAGAAGAATGGGGCTATGGATTGTCTTGGCTGAATTTAAAGGCAATTTGGATACATTGTTTGAATAAACAGATTCTCATTTGAATCCTCAAAAAATGACACTGTATCATAAAGCCACTCTTTGAAAACATTTGATTAGTGACTGCTAAACTGCATCTGAAATAATAATTTTAACATCTTAAGGCAATATAATTTTCACCTAGAACTATTTTTAATTTAAATTTTACTTCAAAAGGGATCAATACAGGTCTTAAATAGTTGTCTTAGAGATGTGCACGACAAATTAACATTTGGATGAGATATAATGGCTTAAGAAAATAATTCATTTTAAGTAATATAACTCAGCCTGAAAGAGATGAAGCTCCATCCTTCTAAACAATTTTTAATTTTAATAATGAATTTGGAGAAGATGTAGTTATTGAGAGCATAGAATATGTGCTATGGTATAAATATTCCAGCTTCACTGCTCAGAAGTCCATAGAAAACGATAGTCAGTAAAGAGGCGTCTGGGGACATTACTTGACAAGGTCAAGTACTTGGATTTAATCAAATTTATTTTGTAGCTGAAGATTTAGTCATGGTTGTAAGACAGAGAAGTCATCTCAAGAAAGGAAACCTAAGAAGAAAGCAATACATCATCTACATGAAGTGAAATATATTGCTCTCAGCCATTTAACTTCACGACAGAATTAAGAAAGGTTTTGGAAGCACTATTCCAGCATGAGCTAAATAACAGTAAGTGAAAATGTAAAGCAGTTGTGCTTTGATTTGGTGATATTGCAAATCTCTGGTAAGAGTTTAACATTATTATTACTGGGATACACTGATGTCATGTACTGATTCAGCATGGAGATCTGTACTTGATTACCAGTTTGAATGTTTGTATAGTTTTAACATAAGGAAATAATTTTCAACACCTACTGCCATCACTGAAGTTTAAGGGAGATACAGCATTAGTTTCACAGAGGAGAACTGGGCTCTTTAACTTCCTTATACAGCTTGAAAATAGAAGACGCTGCAGGAGATTGGCTGGAGAAACAGAAACGGAAACCGAAACAGAAACAGAAATGTCTTGTAGAGTGCTGCTTATTACCTCTCTTTAGGATTCAGATCCTATAAAATATTTTAAGTATAGAGCTGCATATAAACCAGTATATTTTGGAAGAGATGGTAAGAAATAGTGATGTTTTCAAGATCGACAGTACTGTTAGAGAATGGGGATTTGTTCTGAACAAGAAATCACTGATTAATAATTATTCCTGTCCTCAAAGGGACACACTGGAACTGGACTTGGTGTGTGTCAAAAAGGATATTCACTGCTGTTTTGGGTTTTTTTCACTAGATGCACTAACTCTATGAATACCTGTGTGTTATAGACTGATGTCTTGTTCTGAAATTTAAAAGCTGCAACTGGTTTAACTTAATTACAACTTGTTCTCTTGTATTCAATTCAAGATGCTATTTTCCATACGTAGGTATTTTAACACAATGTATACAACCCAAAATGAAATTCTGAAAGTAAATAAAATAGCTTATAGCTGTGCATTTTCTATATAATGGAGTTTTCTTGGAATTAAAGACCCTAGAAATAGGACTGTCCAATTATATCACTTAGTTCAAATAAAGGAAATATAACATAAATTTTAAGTATTTTTTTCCTATCTAGTTTTTAAAGTTATAAATGAATGTACTTTACCAGTTACTCGAATCTTTAATTATGTAAAAACACACCATGACAGGTGTTTCATTGATTAGCAACCTAAATGTTCCTTTCTAGAAGTCTATGCCACAATGTCTTCTTATTTATTATCTTCTACTGAATAATTTTTCCCAGTGTTATCTCCTACCAATATCTTAGTGATAGTACAACACCCTTGGTTCTCCTCAGCTTCATTCATAAGCCATTCCTCAGGTTACCTGACTTTCTTTTATGTCCTGAAATTTATTTTCATACTGCAGAGATCAGGATCAAGGTTAACGTTGTAGGACAGAGAGTTTAACAGAGTTTAAAAGAGAGAACAAGAGAGATACATTAACAAATACTGATGAGAATATGAAAGGTAGATGGGAGAACCATATAAATAAGAGAATAGGAATCAAATGTCATATATGAGGCAACTAGCAGGTAGCAAAATAAGGCATACTCATCAGCATACATATTTTTCTGTCTTTCAAATGATCAAAACTTTGTTTACATGAAACTGATGGGTCTTCATGTAGGTCCCATATCTTGCATTCAGAGGCCTTTTTCCCAAACTGCAGGAGGATGGGGATCTAGGAGGCCAATTGAATAGGTGCACTGTTGCATGTGCTGTTGAATTGGATGCTGCAAACTGACACCTCTTCTGGCAGAATGCATTAGAGATAAAAGATACTGAAAGTCACACATTAGGTGTCAGTTAAGAATAATAGAACTGTTTGTTTCATAGAAATATTGGCTGGAAATCTTATATACAGTAAATGTGTACTGAAAAATGTTCACAACCCACATTTTGGGCAACAAAATAAAAAGTTGAACTGACCTCACCTGCAGCAGATTGAACCAAGGAATTCTCTGGGAAGCACTATCATTTATAAACCACTTGATAGCTACTCCACTGTTTTTCTACTGTATACTTTGAAACATTTTCTATCTTAAGAGACACAATTTAGCCATTTAGATGTCTGTATGTCCATGTTATGAAGCAGTGAACAAAATCAATGCTGTATCCTGCAAATAATTCCAGCCAAGTTCCAAAATTAATCTCACTTTTACATTTATTTGTGGGGACATCCACCATGGCTAAAAATGCTCAAAAATATGAGCAATCCCAAAGCTATAATGTGATCTAGTGTCACATAGATTTTATGTGACAAATAAATTTGTGCTATAAGCTTTATAGAATCAGGGAATAGTTTGGGTTGGACAGGATCTTTAAGTATCATCTAGTCCAACCCCTCTGCAATGAACAAGGACATCTTCGGCTAGATTAAGTTGCTCAGAGCCCATATCCAACCTTACCTTGAATGTTTCCAGGGATGGAATATCTACCACCTCTCTGGGCAACCTTTTCCAGCGTTTCATCACCCTCGTTATTGTGAAAAAAATTCCTTATATCTAGTCTAAATCTATCTTCTTTTAGTTTAAAACCATTACTCCTTGTCCTATTGCAACAGGTCCTACTAAAAAGTCTGTCCCTGTTTTTCTTATGATCCCCCTTAATAAGGTCTCCTTGCAGCCTTCTCTTCTCCAGGCTGAACAACCCCAGCTCCCTCAGCCTGTCCTATTAGGACAGCTGTTCCACTCCTCTGATTATTTTTGTAGCCCTCCTCTGGACCCAATTGAACAGGTCCATGTCTTTCCTGTGCTGAGGACACCAAAGCTGGACACAGTACTCCATGTGGGGTCTCACCAGAGCAGAGGGGCAGAATCACATCCCTCAACCTGCTGGCCACACTTCTTTTGATGCAGCCCAGGATGCGGTTGACCTTCTGGGCTGTGAGTGAGCATTGTTGGCCCATGTTCAGCTTTTCATCCAACAGTACCACCAAGTTCTTCTCAGGCCTGCTCTCAATCCCTTCATCTCCCAGCCTGCATTGATACCAGGGGTTGCCTTGACCCAGGTGCAGGACCTTGCACTTGGCCTTGTTGACCCTCATGAGTTTCACACAGGCCTGCTTCTTGAGCTTGTCCAAGTTCCTCTGGATGACATCACATCCCTCAGGCATGTCAACTGCACCACTCAGTTTAGTGTAATCTGTAAACTTGCTGAGGCTGCACTCGATTCCACTGTCTATGTCGCTGATGAAGATATTAAACAGCACTTGTCCCAGTATGGACCCCTGAGGGATACCACTTGTCACTGAACTCCATCTCGACATTGAGCCATTGACCACTCTTCTCTGGATGCAACCATAGAACCAATTCCTCAGCCACCAAATGGTCCATCCATCAGATCCATAACTCTCCAGTTTAGAGAGGACATTGTAGGGGATTTTGTCAAAGGCCTTGAGATGTTCAGATAAGTGGCATCCATAGCTCTTCCCTCATCCACTGATGTAGTCAATCCATCACAGAAGTCCAATAGACAGGTCAGGCAAGACTTGTTCTTGGTGAAGCCATGCTGGCTGTCTTGAGTCACCTCCCTGTCCTCCATGTGCCTTACATAGCTTCCAGGAGGGTCTGTTTCATGATCTTCCCAGGCAGAGAGGTGAGGCTGACAGGTTGGTAGCTCCTAGGGTCCTCTTTTCTGTCCCTTTTTTCATCGGTATAAACTTAGAAAATCTTAGAAAAAATCTTAGAAAATTAATTCAGAATCTGGTGTTACACTTTCTTTAGTTGATCTATCTATGATAATCTTATGAAATACACATCCACTTCTATTTTTAGGCATTGTTTGAAAATGCAGTGAGTTTGCAAGTAGTATTTAGATGTATATCTACTCAGATCAGTCTCTAGTTTGGAAGAAATTTTATATTTTGCACTAATTAAGGATATTAGAAAAAGTTTAGTTTTTATGATTATTTCAGTAGCAACTTTACCTACACTTATCAATAGCTCAAGCAGCATTTTTCAAAAGGTAAGAGGCTAAGATTATCTTGTTTTATCATCACAAGCAGATGCATCCTGAGAAGTTGGAAAGACAGCCTATAAACCAGGTGTCCAAGTATCATAAACATCAGGAAAACAGAACACATCATTGAGCAATACATGAGTATAATGACAAGGATAATGACCAGAAAATATAGGAAAGTGGTTAGATTTATTCATTAGCTTGAGAGAGGCAAATTTTCATATTGCATAATATGCTCATCTGTGGCTATTTGAGTCATGAAACCTACCATTTCATGGCCAGAGAGTGGCCATGGCAACAACCTCCAGGGAAAGGATCACATTTCAAAAATCTCTCTAGGATTTTGTTGGTCAATGTCCAAAAAAACACAGGAAAATACAAGTAGGAATATAGGATCCATAGATTAGATTGTTTGGTGTACATTACAGAACTATTTCCATGCAAACGGCAGCTAATTTGAATGAAATAAGCTAAAATATTGACTGTACACACAAATAAACTCAGCATTATAATATGAAAAATAAAGCCTCTGGAGCCATCAGTGGAGTTCTCACTCTTGTACTCTTGCTTCAGTTAGGTTAACATCTACTGAAATAATTTGGGATGCATGTGTATTGGGTTTTCTGCGAGGGGTTTTTGG
>NW_010157640.1:0-669 GCF_000695765.1 Mesitornis unicolor
CGAGGCGCTGCAAGCTGCGCAGGGAGGTGACGTCAGCGTTGGGGAAGGGGGAGCCGAGGCTGAGCATGGGGCAGAGTCCCTCGCTATGAGGCAGGGTCTTCATGGGTCCAAGTCGCTGTGGGGCAGAGCCGTGTGTCCAAGCTGCTCGCTATGGGGCAGGGGTCTCTGTGGGGCAGTCACTATGGGGCAGAGTCTCCATGGGACCAACTTGCCATGGGGCAGAGCCACTTGTGGGGCAGTCACTACAGGGCAGGGTCTCCGTGGGGCAGGATCACTTGTGGGTCTGGGTCACCATGGGTCCAGGTCACCGTAGGGCAGACCTATGGGTCTGAGCCGCAACTCTGTACTAAGGAGGTCACTTTATGCATAAACCGGTCTGTTTGTAACTATGCAATACTCTGAACATACAACTTATTACATTAAAGTGTGCCTTCTATATTGGTTTTATAACTAATAGTAGGAATCTAATAATAACAAAATCTTATGATTATAACGAAAACTGTTTTCTTGGAAAAATATTCAGTGCCTCTCTTACCGATTGGAAAGAATATTGAACGTTTAATTGTTTTAACAACTTGCATTGGGCAAATAAATACTGTTATTATTATTTTAAAGCTATAAAGTAATATAATAATATCAAGTTATTATTAAGTCCTGGCACCAAATTAA
>NW_010157641.1:0-10655 GCF_000695765.1 Mesitornis unicolor
GGGGTCCCCATGGCAACCGCGCCGAGGGCGGGGCCAGGCCCGGGGCACCGCGGGAGCGCGGGGCCTTGAGGTGGGCCCGGTTCCCGCCGGAGCTGCCCGGGGTCCTTCGGTACCTTCACAACTGCAGCGCAGAACCAAAACCGCACAGACCGACAGGACAAATAAAAAGTTGTGGTGCTGGAGAAAAAAAAAAGATCAAAGACAAAACGTAACACTTTATTAAAAATTAGCATCCATTTAATGCACAGATGGAAACCGCTTCAATCAACAGCAAATACGGTTACTACATTAACCAAGTATTTTATCCATAAGGCCGATCCTTAAAAGTTAGACATAAAAATAAAAGCCTGGTGCTGTAAGAAAACAAGTTGATCGCAGAATGTCAGTTCAAACAAGATCAATCACATTTGCTATCCTCTGGGTATAAAATATTCCAGAAATCCAAAGTCCTTTACTATTAAACAAATTAAGCTTCAATATCCCTCTGAGGTAGGGGAGGGTCTTGCCACCACTTTATCACAGATGAGGAAGCATTACGCACAGACAGAAAAACGGACCTGCTGTATGTCACGCAGTCACAGTGGTGCTGGAAACAGGACTCATCCCACTCATCGCTTCATAAAAGCTCAGCCCTAACAGAACGGATGGTGTGAAGTTTGGCTGTAAAGATTTAATGCCAAGGATTGTCAGAGGTTATCATCTAATTGTGCAAGGCAGGGACCGCTGGGCCAGACACACTCAGTCAAGGTATACACGTCATCAGTATTTCTGCGAGCGAATTGAGTCCAAAAATTAAAAAAAAAACAAAACTTGAGAAAAAAAATGCTAACCAAACCCACAGGAAGCACTGCCTGCTCCAAGCAGAATGCAAGTTTTAATAACACCACAGTATCGGTCCCTCCAATGCCCTCCCAGTCTTGGTCAGTAATTTCATATTTTAACTAAGAAGTGCAAGAGATAAAAAGTCAGCGGAATGGAACATTCCGATAGGATAAATGTCTCCTGTTCCGAAAACTAAATGTCAAGGTGAAGGTTAAACACTGAGTTTTGTCTTGGTATTTATCAGGCAGTTGGAGGCTGCTGCCCTGTGGAGCTCTCTCTTTTGACATTATTGCCTAATTAACACCGACACCGAAAAGCCGTTTGACACAAGACATTCGCTCAAGGCACCAAGTCCCCCTCACTGCAGAAAGACTGAGGCTGCTTTGCAAAATGTGTGCCCATTACAGCAGCACTGGTGTACAGCAGTCAGTTAAAGTTTTCCATTCAGTCTCTCAGGCTGCCAATATGATATCTGAATGCACAGAACTTGACTTAAATTTAGGAGTGAAGAGGACCGTAAGGTTCCAAAAGAGCTCCAGCAGCTAAGGAACACCAGCTGAGGTACTTCGAATGCATACGTTCCCAATGAAGCAAAAAGGCATTTCTTCCTCCACAGGGCTACTATAAATTCACAGGCACATCAGCAACACATCCATTGGTGACGGGCTGTGCAGGAAGCTATTACAAGTCTCTTAACTTGCAGACAAATGCATGTAATTAGAAATCTATATTGTCTTAATAGGGATCATCATTTGTGATATTTAAAGCCAGCAGAGAAGCCTCTGAGGAAGCACAGCTGCTGGCTCTCAAGCAGGGACAGCTCCCCATAAGTGAGCGCTGCATTTCAAACGTGCGTTATCCTTCTCAGTGCTGCCGCTTCTCCACTATACCAAGCTGCAAAAATACGTTCTAGAGTGTTCTTTTCAAAACAATTTATAGCCTCTAATTAAGTGAAGGATGATTAAGATGAGAATACAAAGCATGTGTTACATCAAAACTACAGTATTCAAAATCACCAGCACCTGGTAGCTCCGAGACTCCGTAAATCAGCGTGCCATGATTTTGGTGGAAAGGACATCAATTAACATCCTGCACCGGAGCGGCTCCAGGCGAGCAGGACTCTTAAGAGGAAATGTAGTGTTCTGTTACTTGTGTTAGCAAAATGGTCAACCCATGAGCTGTCCAAGAGATGGCACCACTCCAACTGCAGCAGTCCCTCAATCAAACAGGAGTTTGGTGATCGGCACTAACTGGAGGTAGGGAAGGGAGAATGAATGGGGATGAGAGAAGGTGAAACGAAAACGGTAAAGTACACGTTTAAAAACGTTCAGAACTGCTTACAGTTCTCACTGATACACCACATTCCACAAATACCACCAAGTTGTTTTGCCCTCTTTAAAAGATTCTCACAACCCAGATGGTTCTCAAGACAGTTTGTTTCAAAGATTAAATTAATCTAAATCCAAATCAGAAAATAATACTACCTGTTGGCTATGGGAGACAGGTAAAACCAACCCAACTAAACCAAAACACAGTAATTCACAATTTGAACCCTGGGAGCACAGAATCCAACCATGGAAGGAAAGCCCCTGGCCTAGCACACAGATCTCACGCTCCTCCTTCCACGCGCTCCTTCCCACACCTGCACTCCCCAGAGAACATAAACGCTAATAGGACATTTTTCTGCTTGTAAGTTTTCAAACACAGTTCTGCAAGACTACCAGCATCACGTACCTGATCTGTTAACACTCACTACGATAGCCACAAGAAAAAAATAATATAAATCATTTGCCAGGAAGCAGAAATGCCACACATCAGTTTTAAATGGCAGTCTTACTTGTTACGAGAGGGGAAAAAAGTACAAGAGAATAAATTGAAACTTCTAAGCACGGCACAAAGGCCCCGTCGCTACGGGCTCTGCTGGTAGCTTCAAAGCACCCACCACAGTGTAATTTAAATAGTGTCAGTGGAGGGAAAAAAGGTTTAAAATCCACATCACACTCGAGCAGAATTACAGAAAAAAACCCCACAAAAGTCTTTGTCAAAACTAATCTCAGCAGCTGTATTTTCACTGGCACAATAGAAAAACCAGCTGGAAAACAACAGCTTACAGAGAGCAATATGAAAAGAGAAGAGGTGATTAAAGAGGCCTTTCACAAAAAGGCAGGTGCATTACTGTGGCAACGCTACTTCCTGAATGTGAGGAGAATTAAGCAAATGCCACACGCAGCGGCCTGGCTAGGCAATAAAATCCTGAAATTTCGCAGCCATTAGTGTTTTCTTACCAAACCGTAGCAATTTCATGTTCAAAAGCCTCACTGAGTGGAAATAATTTTTGTCTTCCCTCCCCCGCTTCTATTACTACCAAGCCATCGACCACCTCAGTTCTACTGGCCATTTCACTGTATTCATTTGGGATTACTTTCTTGCCAGGCTTTTGCAGTAATTGGCCTTAAAACGTACAGGTGGCTGTGGCAATGGTGGCAGCAGCTCAAGAGTGACCGTGGTGGAAGCTGGAGCTTCCACGCTCAGGTACAATATGGGAACACAAGAGCAGATGTGGAGCACGCTCCACCGCTGCCCAGGAACAGCCCTCGAGCAGAGACCGTTTGTGACAGTGCTAAAACCTGAATCTGCAACCAACACATCCAGGCAACATTTAAAAACACGGTAACAGCTCCTCATACTGAACTTGAAGCTGTTTCCAGACGCCCAATTTGCAGAGCAGCCCTGACACCAACCTTCTGAAAGGCCCTTTACAATTTGCACCCAGCCAAGCACTCAGAATAAAAGTGATTAATTCAGTTTAAAATTCAGTATAAGCCACCTCTCTCCTGCGTCCAAAGCCTCTTGCAGTTTCATGCTAGCACAAGATTTTTATGACCGTCCTTCTCTTTCCACGTCAACTTGTATGCTCTAGAAGGGACACTGTCACAAGCCAAAGCAACGGCAACCCTGCCACAGTTTGGTTTTAAGTTTTCTTCCTTCACCAAACCCATTTCTGCGTTCCCCAGACAAGTCATTACACAGATATTTAAACCGTTCGTTTTCTCATTTTTCACAAGGGGAGGCAGTTGACGACTTGACTCTTTCCTCTCTGGAAAAGCTTGCCTTGGAATTAATGGGTTTTAAGGAGAGCTGTCTTGGAACATCAGCCTTCGTATGTGCACTGTGTGTCTGACCACGAGCTAACTATTGCTTCTGGGGGTTATCAGACGTGGTGTTTGCCAAGACTGGTCGCGTTCAGGTTCTCTCCACTGCCTCTTCAGCATTTCGAGTTAAAAACTGGAAGTTCCGTTTCACAAAACCCTAAAAGGGCAGGTATCTGGAAAAAGACTTCAAATCACGCCATCTCATTCAGGAAAAGCAGTGCTTCTCACAGGAAGTAGGAGAACCGACAAGTATTAGACGTGAAAAAGCAACACAAACCGTCAGTCAGTGTTGCTGACGTGGCATGGAAAGGGGGCCAGTCTGTACTTAAAGCACGTGGTGCAAAATTAACACCTCAGTTCTCAAAGCCTTTGGCCTTCAGTGCTGCTTTGTGCGCACAAATGCCCATTTGCTTTTCCAGGGAGCCAAGAAGGCAAATGAGGGTCAATTCAGAGAGTCCAACTGATCCCTCCCTACCTCCTGATCTCCCTCAAATGACATCAAGACAAGCCCTGACACCAAACCCTTTCTCCTTGGCTGACGCGCTAGTGGCCAAGCTGACGGTCGTCGTAGGTGCTGTATCTCTTCACGTGGATTCGGCGCACTCGGTCACGAAGTTCAAACCCCTCATCATCCTCACTGTGAGACGCCTGGCTTCGGCTCCGGCTCGTTGCTTCCAGCAGAGAGTTATCAGGAACCCGTGGCGTTTCATACAGTAAGACATTTAGTGTTTCCTCATAAATTCGTGCCTCGGGGAATTCAACCTACAAAAAACAGTGTATGTTCTCTTCCTAATCTAGACAGGATAACATGACTGAAACACACATCCACAAGTAAAAAGATACCTGAGCAATAAAAAGACATACACATAAAAAGCATTTACAGGCTTTTGGGACACCAAGTCCACCAGCTCTAAGAGATTAGTGCATTTTATCTCAGACTTTCCTCCTTCAAACCTGCAGCCATATTCAGTCTTCTCTGATTTCCGCCTTGTATGCAGCATCTGTTACCAAGACACCAGCTCATCCTCAGCCCCCAAGCAGTCAGCTACTCTACTAACTGCCATGTCCCTGACCATCAATTCCTGCCAATGCTCAGCAGTTGGTATCGAAGCTTTTCCAATAAATGATACTGCCTGCCCCTGGCAATTTGGCTTCGGTTATACAAGATCTGTACCTTTCTGCAACCTATCATCAATCTGATTTTTTTTAAAAACCATGAGACAGGTGGATAAAACTCCCTTACCTTGGTCTGCTTCTTCTCTGTAGCATACACTATAGAGGTACAACAGACTTCAGCAAGTTTCCGACCCTGTCCATAGAAAGACCAGCAGCAGATTTCATCCCCAATCACATCCTTGATGAAAAGCACTCTGCCGTTGAACCGGAGAGAGAGTTTGTCAAACAGTTCTATGTTCTTCAGTAAGTTGTCATCCGAGTTACTGAAACAGAGTGACAAAAGAAAGAACACGGTTTCTGTGGTTTTCCAACGGGCCATGTCTACAGAATTTATATGCCTATTCTAGCACAGTTTTAAGCATTGATCTAACTGCAGAATACAAATAAGTAGTGACTCATTGCCATATGCTGCCAAGAAAAGAGAGGGTAATAGCCAATTTCAGATACAAATAAGATGCTCTGATCCCCATGAGCAAACACACCAGCTTTTAGAGGTTAAGTTATATAATTAATAACGACAGCGCAATTTCCCAAATCATTACATCAACGATCTGCAACTGTCTCTTGACTGACGCTCAGGACAACTCCATCAGACGCCAACTGCACTTCCCCTCGGCTCAGCAACAGCAGAAGCCCAAAGAGCCACCACAGGTCAGAGGGCCAGCTAAGAGCAAGCTGTTCTGCACTAACACTACTGATACCACATCCAGGTTCTACGGTGAACACATTATTTAGGAAACTAAGTTTTATTGACAGCTTACACAATGTATGACCTTAATTACTTTGCAAAGCGAGATCTAAGTGTTCTAGATGGAAAAAAGATACATACATTGTATTATAGCTTTAAGATCAAGTAAAGCTATTCTTAAAATTTGAAATACTTTACTTAACAACATCAAAGCCGATGAACGTCCAGAGACGTGACACCGCACTTTTGATGCAGTATCTTAACTTTTGGAAGTGCTCCGGGAAGGCTATGAAATACCTGTGACTCAAGACACTGCTGCTAAGAGCAGCTGACCAGGCTTTACATAAAATACTTCATCTGAGGAGTATTTCTGTTCAGATCTAAGTCAAAAAAGAATGATGCACAACCAGACAAATTCTTCAGCTCACAGGAATCACTTGAAAAAGCAATCTGGGATTAAGGCAGTGACAAGTCCCAGTCTCTACCAAGGAGCAGAGCTGGGAAAAGAACACGGAAATCTTCACGTGTTTATGTTATTGGACCTCACTGACAGTGTAACTGAGACAGCTCCTTTTATGCTGTTGATTAGAAAGAACAGAAGGAAAAAAATCCTTGCTTGCAAGCAGCCAGTGTGGAATTTCAAATGAAGATGCCTCATTTAAACAGCATCAAGGCATGCAGATTCATGCGCAAGGAATAATTAGGAGCCTGCAGCTAGCTGAGATAGCAGCACCTCCCGGTATCCAGGATTCTGTTGCTCTCATCACTGGTACGTTTACATTTCCGGGCCCGTGGTGACTAATGTCCTATTCCGTGCTTGCTTTAGCATCCCTGCCGCAAGCTAAAGGGGAACGGAAGGAGGAGCGCAATACAACAGGAGACACAGAATGCGGTCTGCAGCAATACCGGCCGCTCTTCAGCGCTCCCACAGGTAGCATTTCCTGACTACCTGAAATACCATGATTGTTAGCATCCATCTCTCTGACAGACAGACAATCAGTCTGGCTAGAGAAAAAAGCCTCCAAGATTGCATCTCAGACCAAAAAGGCAGACAATGAGGATTCTGCGCAGCATAAAGGATTGCTTACGTCGCTTCGACGACTGGTTTGGGAAAATCCAAAGCCATTCTGGTAGGATCATAACAAAGGAATCATTACAGTTGCAGCATACAACTAAATAAATAATGTTGCTTTACACAGGAGGAAAGCCCTGGCCCTGTCTGGGTTGTTCCTGAGCAGAACAGAACAGATACTTTCCTTTCCTTTGTACCCAAATTATTTACTCATGTGGAGGCACTGGAACATCAAGACTGGCCGTAGGTCAGAGCAGCAGAGATACATGCAGGCTCGAAAGCAAAGCCAACCTGCCGAGGTAGGGATCACGAGTGCGTTGGCCTTGCCTTGATGAGCTAACACTGCTTCGTGTGGCATTTCCTAAGTTACATCTAGTTTCAGCCAGTATTTACAGACTCATCATTCTTATCCCTTGTCCCTTGTTTCTGTTCATCTTTCTCACATAACTCAACTGCACACCAGACTTCAACAGGTACAGTTTGTTGTGTTCTCCCCCCATTTAGATTCATAATCAAAAATACTGCACTCAAATCCACAGAAGAGCACTGCTGTAATAAAAGAAAATCAAAACCAACCAACCAAATAAAAATCTAAAAAACCAAACAAGTTAGGTCACACTGCATCTTCCTCCCCTTCCACGATCAAAGGGAAACTTTCCCATTACAGTGGGGAACACCCTGACATACCTGGTGTAGGAGTATTTGTTGTTGCTTCTATTATAAAGCAGCTTAACAACGGGCTGTTGGGAGAGAGAGGAAAAAAGCAGCAATAGTAAGTTCTGTGTTCGAATGCATTCAGCAAAAATTCAGTTTCTCATGGGATGGCTGTGGGAAAGCAGTTACTTTCATTGACGATTCTATCAGTCTCTCTTCCTCTTTAGGAGATGTGATAATAGGGATGCTACAGACAGGTTCATACAAGTCTTTCTTGTCCTGTGTCAAAGAAAGAAGAAATAAACTCAGGAAAGACAAACGCTAAAGCAAACATCTGCTGCTGCTGTCTTCTCCAACCCCTCCAGCCATGCTCCCAAATCCTGCGAGGCGAAGGAAAAGCTCTGTGTTGCCATAGGAACCACGCAGCGTTCCCTTGATCCGCAACCCAGAAATACAGCAGAGAGATTTCTTATCCCCAGAGGCAGCAGTAATTGAAACACTGGGATGCAGGTGGATGTCCTTCTCAGCTACAGCAAGGTCTCTCAGCTCAAGTTATATTTGGTTTAAGTGGGTTCATTATTCTACCCTTTTCTGAAGAAAAGGATGCTAAGAGTTTACGCTGGCTTTAATCAACTCAAAACGCTGCAGTATGTCAGAGTATCAGCCGCTATGAGCCGAACATTTGGCAGGAACAGCATGTCACCAAAACGGCCTTCAGCCCCTGCGATACAAAAGCAACAACCAGGAGTCTGGAGCACAGGCTGTGACTCCAGATCCCTCACACAGCAAATCAGGGAAAGCTCAATAGCTAATAGCAAAGCCTCGGAACATTTTGTTTTTAGAAGAAAGGTTTTAAATTCCAAACCAGACGGAAAACTGTCAGTGTGGCTTTGCATTTCTTTCAGCGGGCAGAAGTATACTGAACCTAGCTTGTGAGGTATTTATTAGTTACTAAGTTTTGTCCTGCAAGAAACATTCATTTCACAATCTCTGGGCTAACGTTATTAAAAAAATGGCAGAACAAGCTGGTTTCAATTAGCTGAACTCATAGGAACCAGCAGAGTGAATAAAGCTGCTATGGGCTTACGTACTTGCAAAGAATAGTAGTAAATGGATACAAAGAAAAGTCTTTGAAGCACTCCATGTTTACCATACAGGTAATTTTCCCCATTAAGATTCAAACATAGAAAAACAAAAGTTACCACATTTTCGAAGATTCAAACCCATTCTGCCTATAAATATCACCTAACTAGAGGTGATGTAACTTGGAGGAAATTTTGACAAATGCCTTTTAAAAGCAAAAGACCCACAAAAAACTTTACAGCTACTTCCATTTCTTACCTGCAGGGCTGCTTGGCACATGTCCACCAAGCCCTGAATGAGATAATATTTGGCTTCTGCCATCAGCTCTTTGATCTCCTGTCTGTGTTTTGGAAGTGCAATCGTGTCATCTCGGAGATAGTTTAAAATTGCTCCAAAGTGCTTCCCACAACGGTCTATAAGGATCCAGCCTGAAAAACAACCACCACATCATTTCAATCACCTCAGCACTAGGGAGCACGAAAAAGCTCCTCAGAGGGGTGACATAAGCCTGATGTTTTCTGCAGCTCCACAGATTGCAGGGAACTCTTCCCACGTCACTCAGTGCACTGACTTCGAGCAAACTGAATTTGGTTACAGAACCAAAACCGACCGTGGAGCCGCTCCTTTGATACCTCCCACATGTCCTCACCCCCTTCTAGCGCCCCAAAAGAAGAGCCTCGAGCTAAAAATACTTGGCTTCCTACCAGAAGACATTAAAATAGCTGCAGGAACCCGACTGCACTGCACCAATTGATCAGTCAGTGGGGCTGCCTCACCAGAATCGTTACCTGTGCTTGACTGAAGGAATGGACCTTTTCAACTACCACAGGAAGTCACCAGTTTACATCTACTTAACTGACTGTCCAAGCCATTCAAACCTTAAAAGAAAAAGGGGTAAAAGAGCAAAAAAACAAACCCAAAAAAGCTTATTGTTAGGGTAGGTTTCTTCTTTTATTTATAGGCTTGTTATATTCCCAGCAAAATGAGGGTGTGCTGTGGTTGTATGGGAATAAATGCATTAACTGCTGCTACAGGTGTAATGCTGAGCAATTAGAAACTTACCACTAAGAAAGCTGAAAAAAGACTAGAAGAGAGAATTCACAACTGTTTGGGCTAAGTTCTGTGGCCTGAGGAGAAGGGCTTGGCAGTTTCCCAGGCACGTCTTCTGCTGCTGTGTGGAGCTGAAGGGAGAGAAGTGTGCCAAAGATGCTAGAAGGTAGACTGGCCCAGAAAATGTGGTACGGGAGAAAGGCAGCTCTAGGCATCAAACAGGAGCAAGGAACAGGACAGGGGTCAGGAGGGAGCAGACAGGGGATGCAGCACAGGAAACAGCAGTCGGACAGTTGTGCCATTTTAAAACGTCCCTGAAGTCACACTCGCTAGGAAACAGGATGCCTGACTTGCTGGCAAACAATAGCAACATAGGACACGCAGGCAGAGGGCTCAACAGCGTGCCAAACTCCTTCACAATGGAGAAGGCGGGCGGAAAAGTGTTAATTTGGGACCTAGGTACAGCAAACAACATCAGGAAGGAGGCTAAGCCCTGCTCGGCTCTCCAGCTGCAGCTGCCAGAACAGGAACCTCGTCTTCCATTCAGGCTGAGCCTCCCGCACAAAAATGCAGGACAAATGGATGTGGCTGTGTGTAACAGCAACCAGGCCCAGCCAACTGGGGGGAACTTGGTTTGAATGATACACAAAGTGCGTAAGTTGTTGTTTAGGTTTAAACTGATGTAATCTGGGCATGAGAACTGCACATCCTTCCCCACAAACGCACTTCCCATGATGCCGCTGCATGACGCGACATAGACGACAACCCACGTTCTGTCTGCTCAGCCTTCACAACAACATCGACGATCACGTACCGGCTGCGATCGTAGGAAAGAACCAGTCCTTCTGCCAGTCAATTTTAGTAACAAAAGAGCACATTTCTACGAAGCACAGAGAACTGCTAGCGCCAATGGGAGCTGGCTGCCTAATGTTCCCAGCTATTTTTGGAACAGATCTTT
>NW_010157641.1:10673-12785 GCF_000695765.1 Mesitornis unicolor
CTTATAAAAAACTTGCACCGAGACCCAGTTGTTTCAGAAAATTCTCAATAACAAAAGATATTACCTTACCTTCCTTGTCTGTGAGCACTTCCATTCTGCCGCTGAACATGGCCTTGAGCATCGTGTCGTGCCTGGTCAGCACCTGCACCGTGGTGTAATACAAAGAGCCCCCGACGTTCAGGCGCACGTATTTGTTACCAAGGCTGCAAAACTTGCACCGAGACCCAGTTGTTTCAGAAAATTCTCAATAACAAAAGATATTACCTTACCTTCCTTGTCTGTGAGCACTTCCATTCTGCCGCTGAACATGGCCTTGAGCATCGTGTCGTGCCTGGTCAGCACCTGCACCGTGGTGTAATACAAAGAGCCCCCGACGTTCAGGCGCACGTATTTGTTACCAAGGCTGCCCCCTCTGAAGCTGCAAGTTTTGGGCTTGGGCCCTGCAGCAGGACAGAGGGCGGTGGTTAGGCACGTGTCCCCCGACATCTCCTTCTGAAGGTAGATGACAACCCTGCAGAGCGTGGGCTTGGCGGATCCCGCCGTGATGGTGAGGAGTCACGCGTCGCCAGACGAGGACGCCACGGCAAAAGCAGTCATAACCACCGGGGCCCTGAAACAGAAAGGGGTGAGATCAACGCAGAAGCTGGGAATTTCCGTTTGCAACAAAAACATGAAGCCCACGTTAAAGAAGAGAAACTTCCAGTAGTTTCCCAAGTACACATCGACACACGTCCTAGCACCACAAGACTTCGCTGGTTCTCAGACCGCTTACACAGCAGTATAACACAGTGAAGTTATGGCTGTGGTACTGACAGTGAGGGATGCTAAACTTTTCCAGACTTCCTGTTACTCTGTCTTCAGCCAACACCACAGACGCCACACGATGCCGCAGTCCAGGCTTAAACGCTCGCTGGAACTCAGCTCCCTCTCAACTTCCCCAAAGAACACAACTTTCTGCACAGAGCTGAAACACAACGGGAGAGCTGTCTGCCCTTCCTCGGCGGGGGTGTGCGGCTGCACGTGCAGGGCTTGATGATGTCAATTTGGGTTTTAACTGGAGACACTGACAAATGTGACGGGCTCCAGATGCCTCAACACTGAAATGGTGAACCACAGGGGTCTATTTCCTGGTAGCTCCCTTCCTTCAAAACTCTCCTTCCTGCTGGATCATCAATGCAGTTTTAATTAAAAACAAACAACCAACATAGTCCTTCCCTCCCCCACATAAGTCATCTTTGGAATATTTGTCTCAGCAGCATTGCTGCTTCTTTCTCTCCCAGCCTGGCTATGTTTATCTGACCTTCGACAATAAGCTCAGAATAAAAGAATGAAACTCTAATGGGCCAGATCTGAAGTTCAATCTGAGAAGTTCAACTACAGGTTTCTTTCTTGCTGTAGGCCTATACATTTGTCACTGATGTCCTGCCTTGCTTTAAACCCTCAGCAGTCCCATCTTTAAGACAAAACCGTGTTTTTAAAGATAGCCAGATGGATTCTGTAAGGAGAGGGAAACCCACACACGGAGCTCTCCAGTTCCCACAGCGATCTCTGTGAGTACGCTCATCAGAACCAAGTTTTCAGCCAGTTCTGTCACCTCAGGCTTTACTCACTTCTCTGACCAGGCAGAACAAAACTAAATGTGAGCAGAATTCCCTGCACAGCCAACCCAAGCAGCAGTCTGTGCTATCACCCCAACGTGTTCATTAACTAACAAGCTAGGAGGCTTTTCCTGCCAACAGCGACGTAACCTTTAATTACCCCCACTGACATAGGGGAAAACCTGCATCCCTTCCTTCCTGCCCCGTGTGGGAGGCTGGAGGACTGCGGCACAGTGACACAACAGCTCGGCCACCGCGTCAGGAAATGGGCCCTGCTGAGAACTTCCATGAAAAGGAAAAGCCCTAACAGCTAAGGGGAGAAATCCCCAAACACCCAACCCCCTGCACAGCACCGCTCCCCCGCTTCTGGCCTCCATTCCCCAGCTCCTCACTGGTTTGTACTCGAGGGTCCCTCCCGGTTTCTCGGCTCCCCCAGGCCCCGCCGTGGCTGTCTCACAGCGGCCTTACCCACCGGGGGACGGCGGCACGTCCGGGGAGCGGGCTTTGCCTCCCC
>NW_010157642.1:0-5637 GCF_000695765.1 Mesitornis unicolor
GGGAGCACTCAATCCCCTCATCTATATCATTGATAAAGATGTTAAAGTAATGTTAAATGTTATTACCAGATTATGGTTGTATAGTTGGACTGAATGGCACAACTAACACCAAAATGACATTTTTCATGGCATACAGCAAGAGTATTTTAATATTTAATGGTTTGTTTTTTTATAGTAGTATTCTTTTATTAAAAAAGATAAAGTGTTAACACGAATGCTCTATGAAAGTGTAGTTCTGTAAGCAAGATTATATCCAGGATACACATAGCTTTTATTTAAAGTTATAAACAAATTCAGACACCTAAATTTGGACATCTACGCAAAAGCTGTCAGAGCTTCTGCTGTAGCCAATGGACATCTGGCTGATTCAGAGTATAGAATGGTTTTTAGTTCACTCCTAATGAAGGTCAGTCTCTGGACTCCACTGACTACGCTGACTAGGTGTCCATTGAACAAGCTCTCATTACAGACAGGGCAGCATTAAATTTCCAACATGTAAAGCTTGAATGCAATTTCATTCACCTTAAGACATCTGAGACTTCTACAAGATCTGCCAGATACTTTCTAATGAAGACCTGTTTCCCTTTTAGGTTGCAGCTGGAGAACAGGCAGGGTATTCTGGAGGATATAAACATCACTAGATAATACCACTTAGGCAATTTATTGCTTCTAGTTAACATGTAGATCTATATGTAGCTAATACCTCTGTGTCTTAATATGCAGTGAATCACACCTGTAATGACACAGTTACTTAGAATCTGTACTGGAGAATATTAAAGACTACAGTGTGTTTAAACCTCCCTTCCCTTTCTCCATTTAAAACACATGTTCACAAGCTGTTAAAGAGCTTGCCCAATTATTTCAGGTATATTAATGATGAGAAACCATGTATTTATAGCAATTTAGTCAGAATGAACTCTTTCATATTTAAAAATGACATAGCTTAATGGAATTCAGAGATTCAACAGGAATGGCCTTAGTGTATCTAAGCTATAAACCTATAAACTGTTCACATATATCTTGTATAAAAGACAGAACTAGTACACTGTATTTCTTGTATATCTTGTCTGAAATTGCAAAAGTAGGCACTTTGTCTCTTTGAGAGCTAGAGGCACTGGGCTGGCTTTATTTTCTAAGAGCTCTAGGCAGATTTTCCTTCCACCAATTTGTGTATACATTTTTGTGTGTAAAACTTTGGCTACCAGAATACCATGTGGGAACACATTCCATTAAATGTATGTTACCTGAAAATACACATTGCTTTGTTTTTGAGTTCATGCCTGATCATTAAATATTGTATCACTAACTCTTGTACTGACATCAATATTTCATCATGTGTATTGTTTCTGCCTCTTTCTGAATAGTCACATTTTCATTGTACTCGTTACCTTTCTCCAATGAATCAAGAACTATCAAATCAGTCAGTAGTGAAAGGCAGAAAAGAGGCAATTTTCAAGTGTCCAGTTTCACAGATGAATTGGTTAAGATTTTACAGAACAGTGATCCTTTCCAAAAACCCACTGTAATTCAGCCTCCAAAAATAATCTCTTCCGGCTGATGTACCTATTCCTGCCTCTCCATCCTCCTCATTGTATTATCACAGGTGAGTCACAGTAAATGACAGCTTATAGTGGTTTTGGACACTGGGGCTTAAGAACCAACTACATTAGAGCTTTAAACTTACTTGATTGTCTGACATCCTAATTCGTTCACACCCTCCTGACCCTCAGTACTTGCTCTCAATTTCCCTTTCCCACAGGGAGATTGCACCTGGCCCAGGAAGTTTGGGCAGAGAGTCATGTCAGTTCATGCTGTTCATCTGCATAAACTTACCAGTGAAGGTAAGTGAAAGGTTTGGTGAAGGTTTTTAGGCATCCTCCAGCACTCAACTTCACTCAGCTTTCTGATGTCTTGAAGCTTCTCCTACTTCAAGGAACTTTCCTCTACTCAGAGCCTTCATGCTCTTCTTTCCAGACTTCCTTCTTTTTAGGACCACTTATTTTTGTGAACACTTCTTTAATGCACCAGCTCTTCTTTCTGGAGCTAAAACCCATGATTCTCCCCATCTAAATAATGTATGTTCAAAAGCACAACAAATGATCAACCTTCTAACAGGTAGTTGTGTCTCATGTCCCTTTACTAACTGAAGGATTCAGGACAAGTTACTTTCAGCCAATCGGTACTAGTTGCAGTCAGCAAGCAGTAGGTCTCTACCTGGGGCTTCAGAAGTTCAATTTTGGACTCCCCTCACCCTCTTCAAACATGAGCAAAACTGTCTGAGGCTGTTAGCACTCATAATTTAAACTGTTTTTCACCTTGAACACATAGATACTGTCCTTGTGTGCATTTCTTACATCCCTGCATACCTACCCCTCCATCCAATTTTCACAAGGAGTCACATAGAAAAGACAGGGGGTAATGGAAACAAGTTGCTTCTGGAGAGATTCCAGCTGAACTCCAGAAGATTTTTTTTTTACCATGAGATCAATCAGACATTGGAACAATCTCCCAGGGGAAGTGGTGAATTCCCCTACACTGGTCGGTTTTAAGAGTCAGCTTGACAGGGTGCTGACTCAACTTATTTGAACTATACTTTTACCTTGAGAGGTTTGACTAGATGGTCCTTGTGGTCCCTTGCAACCTGGTATTCTATGATTCAATTAAATTACTTTTTACAGAAAAAGTTGCTTTTCTGTCTGGTGAATTGCTGAACACCATACTTACCATCCTCAAGAGATACAGGTGCATGAGTGTACTATGAAAACAGTAATTCTCTTTTTACTTTTAACATAGCATTTAATGATTGTAGTAGTTGTGTTAATGTTACTAAGCAATGTTATTCAATGGGAGCAGAACCACAAAGTGAAATGATTAGTGCTGAGTGTTAGGATATGCAGCCCCAGTATGAGATTTAACTATCCAAACAGACCCTGAGAAACTACAGAACATGGCATGATAAATGGCTGAACACAACAAATAACATAGTGAGAAGCTGGCAAAAGTTAGAGCTAGTGCTGTGAGGAATGGCTGGACTGCACAGATGGCTAAGGAGGAGTTATGTGAGAAACAGCCAAGATTCACAGATAGTTGTGGGGAGTATTTGGGTTCTTTGGCAGAAAAGCACCTAGGTAACCATATTGGTAATGTGAGGTAAGGCTGACATGACCTAGGTAAGAGCATCAGAAATAGCAAATTTGGGTAAGGGTAAAACAAAACTGAGATCACTGGAGAAAAAATAATTACATGTAAGTTATTTATTTGGAAGGGAACAAGGGTGGAGAAAGAAAGGATCAGGGTGGATGGGAGAGAAGTACAACTATGAGAAAATGAGGAGGGAAGGAGGCCTGTTGCATGTAAGCAAGTGTCTGGTCAGTAAACTTGTCTGACTGAGCCTCACTACTTTTGCTTTGTCATATTGCTCTCTCTCCTGTGTGTGTGTTGGAAAGTCCAAGTGACAGCAACTAGAGACTGGGTTTTGTGTATACTTGCCTAGGGAACTTCCTCTGTCCTCTGTGCACGTGTGTGTCTGTGCATCCATGGGTATCTGACCCTTTGAAATACATGTTCAGTCCTGCTACAGGTTGGACCTGCAAACAGGAATAGCAGCAGCTCAGGTAGCTGTGGTAAAATGTGGGAAATTGTGATAATCAGGCGTTTGACTTCAAAAGTACACTCTAAATCAGAGCTAAGACAACAGTGTAGTCACATATAATGCTACTTCATACACTCATCCATTTTTTGTTTTTTAAAGACTTATGGGTCATTCCAGGCTGATGGTCATGATGCTTTTCCTGGTGATTCAACACCTTTAATCATCCATTACAACCCTCTGCAAAATTTCTAGTTCTCTTTAAGTCTTTTGGGGAAAGGCTGATAGAGGAGGAGTTTTTGCACAGCATCAAGCTGTGATGGAGAACTGATGAGAACCACCATGGTGATACTTTCCATTTTGTTCTCTATTCCTTATCTTTTTTTTCTGTCGGCTGAAGAATTTCAAAATAATTTTATGGTGTAAATTATCAAAGACATTAAGTTAACAGATAGAGCCTGTCCCTGAATGGACTCCATACTGGAAGGTAGCAGAAGGAATATATAATCTGAAGGAAAAACACAGAGTTTGAGATCCGATCTGAGGTCAGCTTTCCTGGGTGGTGCTTTACAGCTGCAACTTTCAGAAGTAGGGAACCCAGGCACAGAGAAATTTATTCAAACCTTGTTAAACTTGATATGGACTAAGATGGGTGCTGGCAATGATATATGTAAAAGTAGAACCTTTAACATCTCGTATCTAATAACCCAGCCACAGGAGCAGATACATCCACCACAGCAGCAGCAGACAGAGCTAGACAATGAATCTTCAAACAGAAAACCCTACAGAACATTTCTATGATGGAAAAAGACCTGTAACTAAGTACATTTATTAAGATGTTTGCTTTGTTTTCTCAGGTGAATGATCTCAGAAGATCACATGTCCATATTAATAGCAACCATTACTGAAGTACTAAGTAAGAAAGAGAGAACAGAAGGGCTGATACAGATCATTGAAGGAGAGCAAATACTATGCTAGCAATGAGATGCATGCTAGTTCAGCTCTTCATCTTCCTAGGATAAATGAAGCTTTCACACTCAGCTGAAATGTGAAAATAAATAAATTACAATTTTAGGAATTCAGGAAGCTGCATTTCTTTAGTAAAAAATAAAAGCAGCATTAGATTATCTGCTGGGATCTCCTTATTTGGGTAAACTCAATCCTTAATTTAAACAAAGTTCTTAATACTCAGTTATATATTCTGTTTAAGTCCTTCCATGCAAGTGAAATATTAGAAATTTATCTTGGTGATGATTTGACATGCTATGAGTATTTGCCAATGAAACAAACACCTGAAACACTGTTGCAAATTCTTCCTTGAGCAAGTCTACTTTTTGTTTGTTTATATTGACAATTATTAGCACGAAAATATGATTAGAAAGGTCACTGTAGAACCATCTATTTGCCGTGCACTTTTATCTTTCATCAGTTATTGCTAATTTGCTAAGTTTACGTGTCAAAATGAAGTATTTCCAGCCCCTTCTGTTCCACTGATACAAGAAAATAAATCAAGCTTTTCCTCTTGGTTCATATATCAACCCACTTGTTACCAAAATCTTATTTCAGAATAATAAACTCTGCTTGCAATTTTACTGCATAAAGAAAGCTAAATCAACCATAGCTTGCTTTCATAAGCTATGAAGTAACAGCTATGTGATACTAGCAGTGATTTGCTTTTATCAGAAATAGGCATAGTCCATAGACCACTTTCCATCTTCTCCAATACATTGGCTTCAGTTCTGAACATTGCAGCAGGACCTATTCTTTTAGTGGGCTGAAGTAAAAGTGAATTTGGAAATGCTGGCAGAAATAGCTATCAGTATGGCAATGTGTGCTCAGACTTTTTAAAATCAGCTAATACAGTGTTATAATATCATGGAGACGGTACTATTTTCCACAGGCTACTTCCCTGTCTTCTAGCTCCAGGGTTCAATTGCAGATTCTTGCCGAATCCAAAATGCATGTCAGGCTGAGATAGGTAATATTTTCCCCAAGCTTCAGTTTACTTTGAAATAAAACTGAGACTGCAGGAAAAGACTGAAGTTCAG
>NW_010157642.1:5668-15946 GCF_000695765.1 Mesitornis unicolor
AGGCCTTTGACTACAAGGAATTGGTAGAGCTGATCACAGAGAAGTAATGTCCCTCAGTTCGGAGGCTTACATAGAGACCATTTTCCTGATCCCAAGTCCATTCTGTTTCAGAATTTGCTGACTAGTACTCACAAAATAGTGAAAAGTCTCCAGTTTCAATTATATTCCCGTTTCCAATGTTTGGCCTGGAAATTATTATTTTTCTGAACAGTACTGATTTTTACATATGTATTCCTTCCAGTTGGGAGTGATTAAATGTTAACAGACTAAATTCTGAAAACAGTCCTGAAGTCCTAAAGATCTAATAGGATTTGAATTCTCTAGCTTTGGAAGTAAACTAAGCTCCTGTTCTGGAGCTGGAGGAATGTGGAAGGCTAAAGATTGATTTACAGCCTCAGGGGCATAGTTTTTAGAGGTTGTCCACACAACTCACCAAAACTGAATCTTCTGGGTAATTTCCAAGAATCCTTGATTACTCTGCATGATTCACTGTGCTAAAGGCAGTTGCATTTAGAATCATAAAATCATAGCATGTATTGGGTTGGAAGGGACCTTTAAATATCATCTAATCCAACTCCCCCTGCAGTAAGCAGGGGCAATGTTGCTAGGTCAGGCTGCTCAGAGCCTCATCAAGCCTGACCTTGAATATCTCCAGAGATGGGGCCTCCACCACCGCTCTGGGCAACCTATTCCAGTGATCTACCACCCTCATATTGAAAAACTTTTTCCTAATATCCAACCTAAATCTACCCTTTTCTAGTTTAAAACCATTACCCCTCGTCCTATTGCTACATGATCTTGTAAACAATTCTTCCCTAGATTTCTTATAGGCACCTTTCAGGCATTGGAAGGTCGCTGTAAGGTCTCCCTGGAGCCTTCTCTTCTCCGGGCTGAACAACCCCAACTCTCTCAGCCTACCTTTGTAGAAGAGGTGCTCCAGCCCTTTGATCATCTTTGTGGCCCTCCTCTGGACCCGCTTCAGCACTTCAATGTCCTTTTTGTGTTGGGGACTCCAAAGCTGGATGCAGTGCTCCAGGTGAGGTCTCACCAGAGCAGAGTAGAGGGGCAGAATCACCTCTCTCGCCCTGTCGGCCACACTTCTTATGATGCAGCCCAGGATGTGGTTGGCCTTCTGGGCTGCAGATGCACATTGGTGGCTCATGTCCAGCTTCTCATCCACCAGTACCTCCAAGTCCTTTTCCTCAGGGCTGCTTTCCAGCACATCATCTCCTAGCCTGCATTGGCAACAAGGATTGTTCTGACCCAGGTGCAGGATGCTGCATTTGGCCTTGTTGAACCTGATGAGGTTCACCTGGGCCCACTTCTCCAGCTTGTCCAGGTCCCTCTGGATGGCATCCCTTCCCTCTGGCACATTGACCTCACCATTCAGCTTGGTATCGTCGGCGAACTTGCTGAGGGTGCACTCAATTCCGCTGTCAATATCATTAATAAAGTTATTAAACATGTTTCCAATGTGCAAGACAGCAGCGTCTTATAGGTTGAAATGTGCTATGCAAATTTCCAATATTAATATGATAGTGCACAAGCTGCACATAACATTAAAAATTAAGAAACTTTGTTACTTAGTTCAAACAGTGTTCCTCTCCTCATCTTTTATTTATATCTTCGATTTTTAGGATATATATAAAAAAACAGTGGTAGTGAAATCAGAAACTAGTTGCTGGTAATTTCTTCATAAATAATTATAAAATGCAAATTTCTGAAGTACATTTCTAGTAGTTGACTACAAACTTGATCTTATAAATGCTTGCAATTTACAGAATGAAGTATTTTATTCTTAAAATGTTTCTTGCAATTAATTTTCCTAATGTTTTTTACAAAGTGAAAGATCATTGCTTTAGATTATAAAACTTCAACTTGCAAGACACCCCTCACCCCAAACAAAAAATGCAGGGCAATATTGTTACTATTCAGGCATTTTCCCAGTGTATGTATCTGTAATGAAGCTCAGAGATACTACCTAAATTCACTTGTCATTTTAATTAACACTGTGTTCTTCAAGCTTTGTAGATATGACCTAGACAAAATGATGACTAACACACACACAGAGTCTACCTTTCTGGAAATTCCCTCATTAATAAATAAAAGATAATTTAGTGGAGTAGCAACACCATTCTCTAACCAAAGCAGCGGCAATTCTGACAGATGTTCATTTGACATGGATGAATGGAGGTACATTTTCACCAAGTTAAGCTAGGGAAATCTGTATGATTCAGATGCTACAGTCAGAAAATCTGACATCGATTTCTTGCCGCACTGTTTGTAGATATGCAGTAGACTGTGTTCTTATAAAAATATGAAGAACAGACATTTATATTCATTTTCTTTTCACAATTTACCTCTAATTCTTTTGATACTTGAGAATTCTTATCAGCTTAGTCAGCAACATGTTTATCCTTTTTCTAATCATATTCACTGCTTACTCATACACAAGTCTTCCCTGTAAATTGCATTTCTGTCTTTTGGAAACAAATGGTGCCAAAAGACCATTTTAAAATACAAAAATGCAAAAGTACTCTTTCACTGAAAGATAAGACTTTCTACAGAAGAAAAAGAGTTAAACATGTCTTAATAAAAAATATGAATATATAATTTGTTGTGAATATGTCCCTTGTTATTTTTTCAGAACACAAAAAAAGATCTTGTAGCAATAAAACAGCTGTTTCTAAAGACACCTTTCAATTTCCTCAGTAAGACATGCCAAATCCCAAATCATTGATACAAGATTGCACGATGCAAAACAGAAGTTGTTTTTAATTATTATCTATCTGTAGTCACTCAGCTTAATACTTCTACAATGGCAATATCTCTATGACTCATACTGAAGAATCCATTTATACACTTCTAGAAAAAGTTTTCTTTCAGAAAGTCTTGCCTCACAAACTTTTACATTTTTTCTTATGCAAGGAATGGCTGGTTGTTTCTATCAGTAGTTCAAAATTATAATCTATATGTCTTCTGTGTAAAACTCTGTGTATGCAAATTCTTATGGTTGGCATGAAGCACAGATGACAACTATGCAAATATTTTATTTTCAGTTTTGACAATGGGATTTATGCTGTCTATCATGGCATATGTAAAGAGTTACTCACTTTCTCAGACCAAGTCTTGTGATCAACTCTCGGCAACAGAGTAAAATCCTACAGATGTTATTGGTAGGCCTGAAGAGCTGAGCAATATTAGCTGACTGCTATTTCTTTCTGAGTTATATTGAAGACGGTACGTCAGGGTTTTCATCCAGAATTTTGGCCAAAGGCAATAAACAGTGTCCTGGAAAGGCTTGCTAACTATATTTGCATTGATCAAAACTTTATTTTTGAACCAACAGCCAGTGACAAGACAAACATATCTGAGCTATTCTTCCATAGCGGGCTGTGTAAAACTTCAGATTCTGCTCCAGTTGTCAACAAACTGTGGTGTGACTGCCCAGAACAGAAGATTTTCTGTTTAACAAAACTCACAACTAAGCCGGTATAAAGAGAAAGACAAAGGTATATCTGACAATGAATGAAGCCATTTCTCATTACTGCAAAATTAATGTAAATTTCCAGATTTAACTAAGTCTTTCTGATTGTAATGTCAAACTCTTCTCAAAGAAGTCTAGTGAGACTCCACTGTTTTTCTCTATGAATTCTAAATGATAATGTCAATAAACTGCTCTAGGCATTGTGCATTTCGGATCCATTGTCATACTTCACAGTAGGCTAGAATCACTTGAGTCTTCAGTCTGATGCTTTATTCCACTATCTTAGGTGTACTAAAAGTGGCTCAAAATGCACTGCTTTTTTTCTTATACAACATTGCTTCATGAATTTTGATACTAGATAGTGATGAGAAGTAGGACTCCTACCTATTTAACCAGAACATCAGATCCAGAGGTCCCTTCCTCTACCTACACAAGGGGGCACCATTTTGTTTTGGATATCGTTTTATGACAGGGCACAGCCATTTTAAGTCAGGGAGCTGCCATTCTGTTAAACAATATAACCCACTGTGTTGGATTTTAGCTTGGATAGAGGTGATTTTCTTCATAGCCGCTAGTATGAGACTTTATTTTGGATTTGTGCTGAGAATAACATGATAGCACATGATGTTAAAAACTGATGTTTTAGTTGTTGCCAAGCAGTGTTTACATTAACCCAAAGACTTTCTTCAGTGTCTCATGCTGTTCCTGTCCTTCCAGCTTCATTTAGAAAGAACCTGAGATGAGACACAGCCAGGACAGCTGACCCAAACTGATCAAAGAGATATTCCATGCCATTAGACATCATGTTCAATTGATAAACTGTGGGCAGTTAGGCAAGGGGCTTCTTAGTGACTGGCTGGATATCACTCAGTGGGTGGTTAGTGATCACAAGTTTTCTTTTGGTCTCTTACAATTTCATTGTCTTCATTATCATTCTTTGCCTATACTTCTGCTGCAATGCAAACACATGTTATGAGGTACACAACAGGGCTGGAGGAAGTTCACCTTTTTATTATTTTATGCCTATGTTCTTCATTGAATGTATTTATTTTAACAGCTGAAACTTGAATAATTGACCTTTTTCAGAGGCCTTCTCTATGAATTTTGAGAAGTGGTTATTGGAAGTCTGGCGAAATTCTGTCGAGATAACTCCTGACAGGCAAAAAGGAACATATCCATTCACCAGTATAATCCTTTTGCATTAGCTGAACCCATTTCAGTGCACACAGAATGCTGGGAAAAGTTTCAGTTAAAGAAGAGGAATATTTTTGAAAAGTGCAGCATAAGGTAATCATTTTGATTATTTCTCCATTCTCAAACCTCTGTAAGAATCCTTCCATTCAAGAAAGCCTGCCATGTACTATGTTTGTAGTCCACTTTGGGGGTTTTTTCAGCCAAGAATAGAATTTGTCACATCTTGCCAACACAGAATGCAAGACTGACCTTGTGTTCAGGATCTCAGTTCTTTTCTTATAGATAAACTGTTGTTTTCTTCTAGGAGAACTTTAGAAATAAGTATCAATAAGGAATTATCCTTCTCTAACAGTACAGGCAGCTTTTGCAGGAGAGGAGAAATGCAGTAGGAGAAGAAAAACATTAGTAAAAGAACTTGAGAAAAGTAATATTTCATCCGTGTGCTCTCTGCTTGATTTTTTTAATAAACAGAAAGTTACATAGTTTCTGGAGATTTTATCACAATTGTAAAACACAGTGTTTCCACATTTCTCAGAAATATAACCAAGGAAACCACAAAATGTTAAGAGGAGTTGTATTATCCTGGTCTAATAAAGCTGCAATTTTTCAAACCGCAATAAATCAGTATCTGTGAAAGAGATTTTTATAGGCTACTGCAAGAGAATTATATTACATGTAAAATAGGCAAGGAGTGAGTCTGTTCTCTCCACTGATATATGTGATAGTGTGTTTTCATATATGATGTAGCTGATTCACAGGGAGATATATCCCTATTGATATAGAGTGGAGCCAGCTGTATAGCATTAAGAATTCACCTGTACTCAGGTTGAGTATTTCCATACTCAGAATTTAAACCTATCCTAAATGTTGCACTTCTGAACTCTCTAATGTATTCCAGTTCCTACTGCCTTCATTGGGAGTTTTTATTACACAGCAGCCTGCAAGATCAAGTGCTCTGAGTACTTCAAAACCATGAATCTGTAAGTTAGCTGGCTATTTTACACTGGAGCCAGAGAAGTTAATTTGCCCTTCTGAAGAGGGCTACTTGTCTGATAATATAATTATTCCAGCCTTTTACTCAGCTTGGTAACTTTTCATCACTATCTAGTATCAAAATTCATGAAGCAATGTTGTATAAGATTCCCAGGACAATAAAAGTTTGGAAAGGGAGGATGTGTGTATGTAAAGAAAGACTGCCAGCTAAACAAGCATGTGCAAATATGATCCCGAGGTTAAGTTTGTTGCTACTGCCCCATGTTCTCCAAGTAAAATCATAATACAAAAATACTAAACCAATATTTATTTGAGCAGGCAGTCAATGAAATAGAAGTACTATTAATTGGCTATAAGCACAGGTTGGGTTTCAGTGTTCATTACAGGCCATGATACAGCCAAAGCCTGAGGAACAGGAAAGAGCTATTGTCCTCCTCTCTAACATGTCCATTCAGATTCCAAGTCCTCAGGTGCTCCTCTGCTTGCTGCTTAAGATAGGAAAACCACAAGCAGTGTGAGAATCACAATATGACCTTCCATCATAATAGCATGCCAAAGCAGACAAATTCACATTTTTCAACTGACCAGTCTGGATTTACCAATTTTGGGACTATATTGTATACTGCTCTGAGCAGACATCTCTGATATTGGGAGACAGAAAGACAGAAGCTTCAGATAGAAGCTGAAATCACTTATGCAAAGAGTTTGTCCATTTTTCTGCAGATGTACAGTCTATCATGGCTCCCAAACTTGGCCTTCACAGTCTTTTGCACTGTTTAGGCAGCAAACTGGTGCAATCCCCAGCCAGATTTTAGCTTTGATAAACAGGAAGGGTTGATCCCATCCTAATAGCACTCCTACCGCCCAATGAAGGGAAGGTTCCATGAGGTCCAGGAGCAGTACCATCTCCTTAATTTATTCCTCAGAAGGAAATGGTACCTGATAAGGAAGTTGAAAAAAATAAAAGTAACACTCTCCCATTGCAAAAAAAAAAAGTGTATGGCTGTATGTCACATATGCCACTGTACTCTACTGAGAACTCTCCCTAGCCCAAGTCGGTTTCCCCATGCATGGTACCTAAACTAGTAAGCATCGCATTTGCCAACTGCTGTACAGATCTTTTGCTTCCTTTTTTAAAAATGTATCTTATAAGCTTCTTGAAGCAATTGTACCTGAGCTCATGATCCGTAGCTCCACCCTGGTCACTGTTGCAGCTTCTAAATATACCACAATAATACTTTATTGTAGTAGTAGCAGTCTCTTCTAACTAGATGTTTAGATGGGGTTTTTTATCATTGGTCTGATGAAAGAATATACCACCGATTGTAGCCTGTTTTTTTCTTCCTTTGTTTTTTCTTAACAATTATAGCAGGAAGCCAGAGAAAGACAGATTCAGGAAGTTTTGAGGGAAAAAACCCTCTTCTTCATATATACAGAGACTTCAGAAAATAAAGGGAGCAAGTTCCAGGGTAAGCCTATTTTGCTTATTATATCTTCTTCAGCATTAAACAAAGAACAGCTGTTCCTGTGCAGTTTTGGTTTTAACCATTTGTCACAGGTGATCCTGCTTGCTTTTATGGAAATGAACTCATGAGAGACTAGAATAGAGATGAACTCTTCTGAGCTCAAGAATGCAGAGAGCAAGGCAACCTCATTTGCAGCTCCAAAGCATATTCTCCTCTGTACCCAAGCTGCAGTCTGTGTTCTCACCTTGATCTGTGTTGCCAGAAATTCCACAAATAAGCTTGGTCTCCAGAGCTGCAGTTATCCAGTGCTGTTCTTCTGTTTTATCTTTTGTATAAAGCCGTATCAGCAAAACTGTAATCCTAGCTGGACACACACTTGAGGAGAAAAGAAACCAACCAAAGCCAAACATGCAGTTTTGCACTTTCAAAGTCACTACAGAAATAAACAGTGATGGACAGTGGATCTCAAGCATATTCAGGTTTCCCTAACCTTCTTAGCAAGGGAGGTCATAGTCTTCTAACAGTGTAGCCAACACACAAATTTTTGCTCTTAATATTCCATTTTCAAATTTTATTCACTCTTAAATCTCTGCTCCTGGTGTCATGTGGAAAAAAATTAAAAAGGACCACATCTTTTACTTTTTTAAAAAGAGAGATTTGTCTCCCAATATTTGAGAGGAATCTTTGGCTACTGGAACTCCACATAGAAAAATATAGCAATTAAATTAGATCAGTGTTGGGCTGTTTGTAAGCTACTAAATGTCATCCCTCTCAATAGATCCATACTGCTCTAGACCTCTGGCAAAGATTGAGGACTATATGTTAGAGACACTACAATGTTAGAGGTGCAATACTTAGATTAGTTCAGATGAGGGACGAAAACAAGGGAGGGTGCATCCTCCTGTTCTGGCATTTCCTTTCCTCTCCACTCCTGTAGTCACTATGCTTGCAGCTGTCTTGGAGCAGAACTGTAAAGATTTTTTACCTGTACTCTTGAATTGCCTAGACTCATGAAAGTAGCATGGACTGTAAGGATAATGCAGGCAACTTCTAATGCCAGAGCTGAATAAAAGCCAAAATATTTTTACATTACAGTGTGATAAAAAAAGACCTTTCCAAAATACGTGAGTATCAAAAGTCTGGCTTCCCAGATTGGGAAATCAAACAATGACTGGAACCTATGTCTAAATATTTGTATTTCAAAAATACAGCAAAGTCTATCAAATAGACGGTGAAGATATGTTAATGTTAACTGTCTTCTGGTCTACAAAGAAATTATGCGGTATTCTTACAGAATGATGATCTCTGCATTCCTTTTCTGTTTATTCAGTGCACTCTATAGTGTGGTTGTCCTACCTGTGGAGATAAGAAAAGCAAATGTGAAGAAGAAATGCTTAGGTTTGCAGCTCATAACTTGGGAACTGATTTAAAAATTCTGAGATAGATTTAAGGTTATTTTAAAAGTTAGCAAATGGGCACTTGAACTATATTAAAGACGACATCACTAATGGGCTGTGCAAATGTGTTGGCAAAAAAACCCCCCGCCACCTCTTCACTTCATGGGTATTTCTTTTTTGCCTGATAAATATGAACAAAGTTGATATTTTAGTTCAGATGATTTATTCTCAAAAGTACTGGAGACCATGTAGATCTGTACTGTGCCAGGTAAAGCTTCATTCAGTAATATCAGACACAGACAGCAGAGACCTGGATTAGGAAGTGGTGTGAAGAAGACTAGGGAAAAAAAAGGTTGTATTTAAAAAAGCTTAACATGGCTTTCAGATAAAGATTTCTAGGAGAAGGTATCTGAGAGGAAAATAAATTGCAAGTTGTAAGAATAAAGGCTTGCTACTCTTCAAATAAGGCAAACATTTTATTTATAAATAAGAAAACAGCATTATCAGATTTATTGAACAGATAGTAGACAGCAATTTACACTCTTTTCTTTACTTCGCATAATCCCTGGCCAGTTATTGCTTGATCATGCTGATCTTTTGTTATGCTGTCTAATATATTCTCTTATGAAAACAAATGTCTTATTGCTACCCGTTGATTTCCAGTCTCCCTCTATTGGAAAAAAACCTCCCTCTTTACATTAACAGTATATTTTTTTCTAGTTCAAATCTATTCTAGGAAGCCTATGTGTATATTTCTTTCTCCTAAAGGTGATCACTTGTGCTTTTTTGCTTAAAATCACTCATTTCTAGTCTTCATCTGGCATCTGTTCCTAGTAATCTACTTCCTAGAGGATTGCTGTGACCTTGTTATTTGTTTTCCAGCAAGGGCAGGGGTAGGTCCTTCTTTGCTTAGACTATTCAGCTGGACAGAAGATAGGAAATTGGATGGGAGAGTTTTGTCTCTGCAACTTCTAGTATTGTTCATGAAATAATATGTATGGCTCATTAGGAATCTTCAACAGTAGGTATTCAGAAGTTGAGCTAAGTTGCGTAGTTGTGACTGGCCACTAAAATCACACTGTATTATGTCTGATCTCTGATTAAAGAAGCATGACACTTTAATTAGGAGAAAAGTGTACAGAGAACCACTAAGGATTTGAGTCTATCATGGAGAGAAATTAGCATGGGAAGTGACAACAGGCTGAAGAGCTAGTGGGAATCTTACTACTAGATTTACCTAAACTCACAGAATCACACAAAATCACAGAATATTAGGAGTTGGAAGGGACATCAAAAGATCCTCCAATCCAACCCCCCTGCCAGAGCAGGATCACCTAGACTAGGTCACACAGGAACACGTCCAGGTGGGTTTTGAATGTCTCCAGAGAAGGAGACTCCACAACCTCTCTGGGCAGCCAGTTCCAGTGCTCCGTAGCCCTTACAGTAAAAGAGTTTTTCCTCATGTTCAGATTGAACCTCCTATATTCCAGCTTGCTCCCATTGCCCCTTGTCCTGTCATTGGCTGTCACTGAGAAGAGCCTGGCTCCTTCCTCCTGACTCTCGCCCTTTATAAATTTATAAACATTAATAAGGTCACCTGTCAGTCTCCTCTTCTCCAAGCTAAAGAGACCCAGCTCCCTCAGCCGCTCCTCATAAGGGAGATGCTCCACTCCCTCAATCATCTCTGTGGCTCTGCGCTGGAATCTTTCTAACAATTTCCTGTCCTTCTTGAACTGAGGGG
>NW_010157643.1:0-13879 GCF_000695765.1 Mesitornis unicolor
AGTCCTCATCAACCGAGGCAAACTCCTCCTCTTCAAAAGTACTAAACAGCTTCTGCCATCGGTGGGCACTGAATAGTCCTGCAAATGAGTATTTTGCTTTTCATTGTGTTAGAACATGAAGTTTCCCAGGTCATTGGTTTTTGCCTAACTTTTAGCAAGCAAAGAAAATTACATGGAATCTCTGAGGTCAGTTATTAACTGGAGGTACCCGAGTCTCTACTTCCTGCCAGGTAGAACAATACAGTTTCTTCTGTTAATCTGTTCCTTAAAACCCAAATGAACCACATCAAACATCTGACTTTTTTTTTTAAAGTGAAGTACAATTGCTATCCACATCATTTGAAGTGCTTTATTGGCTAAAATTGGAGCAATACTTTTGTAGAAAAATTTTGAGTATTTTGAATCTGACTCACAATCAAAATCTTATTAAATGTCACAGGAGTTTCGGACCAAGTGTTTGTATTTACTGTGCTTGATTACAGATCAGTAGGAGATTAAAAATTACTCCTAGTTCTTATACCCAAGCCATACTTTTCTTCCTAAGACAGATGCTCACAGACAAGAACACAGGTGAGATGCTCTCATAAAAATGGAAAGGGCAGCACATAGCTGGTATATGACAGCAACTTAACCCTTTTAACCTTTAACTTAAAGACATACTGAAAATACATTTTGTCTCAAGTAATTTGACAGATGTAGGCAGAAATGTTTAATACAGAGAAAATTTGGCTTGGTGCAAAGATATATTTTTGAGTTCACACCTATATTTAACCTTGTCTAAATACAGACCTCTGTGTTCAGTAATTATCCATGCATTCCCCAAAGGTTCCCAGTCCTTTAATGAAATTGTAAACATTAGCTTGCAGAAACAAAATTCTGTTTACACTGGAGGTATAGACAACACAACTTTGGGTTTGGTTTGGGACACCTCACCTATAAAATGCTTTGTAACTCCTTCAAGATCCATACAAAAAACTGCATATGAAAGTTTCCTCCTCTCTGGTATTTGGAAACTTCATGCAAATACCACTGTAATCTGCATAAAACCTTTTCATCACCATAGTGTAATATTTATGGAAAAATAGATTTTTTTTGCATCTCTTGACACATAGAGCTATGTCAGTCTTTTTAAAAGCAACTAAATTATTTGGAAGCCCAAACTACATTTGAAAAATAAAAGGCAAGTGAAGATGTAGCTTATCTGTCAATGAATCAAACTTGATGTGTCTTTATGTTGCCCTTCAAACCTGTGCAATGGATGAAAGTGGTAGGACACCATGTTCGGTATCATACTTTCAGCTGCAGCTATTTGAAGCTCCTCAGCAAGGCTGGCAGTGCTGCAGATGGAGGAATTTGCAGTGTGCACGCGAAGTGGCCAGACATGCAGACCAAATGCAACTCATATGTACAGTTGCTCATGCTTAATTCATCACATGTAAGTGATTAGTTTCCTTGCAATCAGTATACTTATCAAGTATATAGATAATGGATAATCCAGATAATTTCTGGACCATGGAGAAATCAGTACTTTGTAGCTCCTTAGCATGTAAAACAGCTGTAGTTTTACCTGGATGGATAAAACTGAACAATTCGCAGATTGTTCCCATAACTCAGGAAAGTGTTTTAGACCAAAGATAAAACCATAGTGCAAGGTGTTTATTTTTTTAAAAAAATGTTTCATGGGCCATGATTATTTATAATTAGAACAAAATTTAGAGAAGAAAAGCCAATTTAAATTCCCACAGCCTTATGGAAAATGTTTTGCTTTTGCTGTGACATATAAGGTTAACAGAATATCAACAAGGAGGAACTGAAGAGCATGTGATGACAAGTATTAACATGGTAAATTGTGTATTTGAAATCATTATGGGTTTTATAAAATATTTCCTCTAGAAAAATAAACTATCACATAAGAAAATGTTAATTAGCAAAACATGACTGAATAAGATGTGTGATTTCTACATGTGAAATTTGAATATATTTTACAAATATATCAACTGAAACCATCACTACTATTTAATACATATCCAGGAATGATGCTATGGAAGTTCTGCCTACCTCTAGTTTTGGTTAGCAAAATTAAATTTGGCCCATAGGCAATATATATTTCAAAGTGTGTCAATTATACTTAAGATACATTAATGCATTTTTAGAGTAATTTCTGTGTCAGTGAAATTATTGCCTGTTCTCCCCTGCCCCCCCTGTTGCTGTCACATAGAACTATAACCAGTGCTTACATGGAAAAGTAATATTAGGAAACACATTAAAGATGATTTATCAGCTGGAAATAGGAAAGAGAGCCAAGAGCAGGTGATGAACTCTTCAGAACCACTGCATTAAGCTGAGACAGAAAAGGCTGTTCCATTATTTCAACTGACCTGAAATATATAATCAATTGGGACCAAGTTCCATTCTCATTCACTCTAGCCTAATTACATATTATTTAAATAGCATTACTCCTGATTTCTACTTACGCAAGTGATCATCAGAATTTGGCTTTTATTTGGCCTCATGGAAAACACAATAAAAGAGCCTTGTAGAAACTGTAGCTTGGTAAAGCTCCAGGTATGCACTGCTCACTCCCTTTCAGAGGTAAGGTCTTAACTTAGAAGCTTCCCTGTTTGCAAATGGAGTAATCTGTTCTTCAGCAGAATTGCTTGCTCAAACAGGTAAGATTTAGTGCTAAAAGGTAAAAAAAATAACCCCAAAACCTACACCTCCAACATTTAAAAATCAGTTCAGAGACCAGTAAACAAACTGCACAAGTTGTTCAGGGCTGCTTTAATATGCTCAAGGAGGAGATGCTGCTTAACAGGTAGTCTGCCAAATCCTGTATCAGGTGCAGTTTCCAGATAGAAGTAAAGCACAGTCCCATGTCGAGCACATTACGGTATCTAATCTTGCAGTCACAATAGATGACTGATGCAAGATTCTCCTCTGGCAGAAAAAGTATTTGACATAGGAGGTTACTTAGCAACATTTGGACATAGGGCTAAAATGACAATAGGATGGAAGTTTAATAAGAGAATCCAAGAGGACGACGATTTGAGACTGGCCACTATAATTGGAGGAAGTGCAAATGGTATCTTTCCATATAGCCGAGGCTCCCAGAGGGGATTTACTCATGGGTATGATAGCCCAAATCTCTCGTTTGGACTACAGCTGAATTTGGTTGGCAGGGGCTGTGATGGGAATATGCAACACCCCCTTCAGCCCAGCTGTCCTAATGAGTCATCTCCACCATCCTTTTCATCCACTTTCAGGTCATTCCTGAGGGCAGTGGCAGAGGCAACCTGTGTTCACCCTGCACGACGACAAAATCCTGTATCTTTAATTGATTTTCCTTTCCTGGGAGTCCAGTGGTTAGGCTTATCCCAGTGCTCAACCCACCACTTGTCTGTAACCTGTAGCTCAGCAATCCATGCAAATGTTCACTCACACAGTGATTAACCCTGGGAAAGGAGATAGTATCAAAAGAGAACATCTTTTAAGAATTCCTTTCATTTGAAAGGAAAGCTGAGGATTCCTCTGCTATACTCTGTGGCAAATCTGATGAGCAAATTGTTCCCTTCATGCTTTAGTATTTACCGGGCCCAGTCTGATCTCAGTCACAAGGATGCCACAAGACCGGAATGTTATTACAATACTTTAAGATGGAGAAAAGACACAAATTTGGTTGGTCATGGACTCTTTTGCACTGTATGTTGTGCAGCATCGCAATAGCTTACATTGCTTAATGGTCAATCATCTTTTTGATAGAAAAATACAAAATGGCCTCACAAAAGATAATAAAGTATCATGTACATAAAATATTTTCCAAAGGCTACAAGAAATGAACAGACCTACTCGCAGGGTTAATGCTTGGTGAGGGATACTGCATCTCTTACTAATATGAGTTTCTACACAGCAACCAAATTTTACACACAAATTATTAAATGAGCCTTCAACTTCAACAGTTTAAATAGGCAGTTTAAAAATCTGCTTTGCTTACTTGATGTGTTTGAGCAATTGCACTGAAAAACTCCCTTTCACTTGAATAAGCAGCTGATCATTTTTCTGAAGTAAATATAGAAGGAACTTGAACTCAAAAGGAACTGTATGTGGTAATCAGCACATTACTCAGTGTAATGAGAAAATCATCTCTGTTTTCTAGAAGCATTAGATGATTGCATGATAGTGGTATTATACTTTATCAGCACTAATACATCAACTGTGTAAGTGTACTCAGGAACACAAAAGTTGTTACTGTAAAACACAGGCAGCGCCTGGCATTCCAGGGCTGTTTACACTCCCGAAATATCTCACGAGTCAATTTGCCAGTCTCATTTTTCCGATGATGCAACTATTTATCTCACATGACTAGGTCTATAGAAAGGTCCCCAAAGAGGAGAGGCGGCTGCGCCACCCGTCGTGCGCAGGGCCAGCACCCCGCAACAGCGCCCTCGCCACCACAACTCCGCCGAGCTGCTGGACAAGCCTTGACTGAAAAGGTCTGGTTTACCTAGGGGACTGGCTCCTCCTCCTCCCCATTTTTATACTACTGTGGGGTTAATAGCTATGTCGTGTGGGGTCAGGGAAGACATCTGTGTCTCAGATAATATGCTTACGGTGATTACCACACATAATTGACTGACCTTCCCTCATTCTTTTCCTGCTGCAGGCCATGGCTGATAGGGTGAGATGCTCTAGAGGAGTTTATTTTCCATCACATACTATTGTGCTGCTGAGCAAATATTTTAGCAAGCTTTGAATGAATCACCTTTCAGGCTTTGGGTTTGACAGTTAAAATATGAAGGCTGTGACCAATCTAATAATATTAGATTTTAAATCAGCTTTGGGAGAAAACATGGGAAAATCCTACTTAAAATCCATTTATAGATACCTAATAAAATCCTGTTTTGGTGCTGAAGTCAACGTAAATTTTTGAGAATTCTTGTTCTTTCTTTTGCCCTCTCTGCAGGCTTCACCTCTCTACCTCGCTTGGAACATTTTAAGCTCTTGAGTGAGTTTGTCTCAAAAAGTATCTGCAAGCTAGGGCATAATAAATAAATAAATATTCTTGCTTTGCAAGAGCCAGGCTTTCAAGTAGGAAACGTTGAGGTCTAATTTAAGACCCTTCCTTCTAGGGAGAACCCTTTCTAGTTCATGGGGCTAGGCTATGTGATAGGAATATATGACCATGCTGGTCTATTCTGCATAAACAAGTCTTTTGTTTTATAGTTGACAGGAAATAAAAAAACTCCTCAACATTCAAAAACAAAGAAATATTTTTCCTCTTAGTATTAAAAAAAAGGCAAAAATAATTTTTATTTCCAATATACACTTATAAAAAAATTGGAATAATTATAAGAGGAAGGGTTTTTTTTAATACTGCCAAAGGAAAGTTTCATTTGTAACATTAAGATTTTAACTTTCTAATACTGTTTTACTCTAACTCCGTTTTATCTATCTAGCAATTAGTCTATCAATCTGTACATAATATACTCCCACAGGAAACAGCTTTCTATCTATCTATCTATCTATCTATCTATCTATCTATCTATCTATCTATCTATCTATATAATTCCCAGGTTAGGCTGTGAGTGATTAAAGCTTTGTACCAGGAATATTCATCTCCATTAGGGTAACAATTCGATACATAGAGTTGTCTGTACACACACATGCACACATGCACACCTACCTTCTCCCTCCTTTTAAAACCCTTTTGTCACATGGAAAATAATCTTTACCATGCACCACCAGTGAGTATTTATGGCCTGTACTCAGAATTTCAAACTGCAGCAATTTTACTGGGACCTAATAGGCGGAATGATATGATACATTGAACAAATACATCTGTTCTTACTCCCGCAGCTGAAAGCTAACAGTTGTGCAAATGAATGTTCCAGCACTACAGCCAAAAAGTGTTTCCAACCCCAGTAGTTCCTCCACTTTAATTTGTCCAACAACATAATCTACATTCCTAGTTGACATTTACAGAAATCCATTTGGAACTGCCATAATCTTTCAAACATTTAATATAATTTATCCTCCCCTCAAAATGTAGCAACTGCTTTACAAGGAAAAATATACATATTCTAAACGTATGGGTGATCTTTAGACAAATCTCAGCATCACTTCATAATTATATACTACAAGTTTTAATTAACTAAAGCTCTGAAAATCATAATGCCTTATTAAAATGCAATTAATCCTTTGATTAAAAAACAAAAAGCACAAGTATTTACAACAAAAACACAAGTAGAATAATTACAAATATCATGTACCCATTTCTTTTATTTGGGTGTCACTTATGATGTCTCACGTTCCCTTCATTAATTCAAATACACACATTATCTCAAATCCACAGCAGACTGAGTGACAGTGGCCACCAAACACACAGCACTATATCCTATTGATTTCTGCAAATCCTGAACAATGCCATTTGCATGCTTGTTTCTGTAATAATAAAGATATGCCATTCAGAATTAAAGCACCGGCCAGACTAGTGGCAACTAATTGTGTTGTGTGTAATGAGTGCAATTTCAATTTGATATAACCCTCAGCTTTTCTTACAGCACTCGCTAAGTACTTTCAAGTCTTTGTGGGGAAATAATTGATTTTTTTGTGCTGTGGGCACAAGAAAATTATTATGATCTTTTGAATAATGCCAAAGAAAGGACCATGAATGATTTAAATTGGTATATGAAGAAGGCTTCACTGTGGATTGCAGTTTGACTGACATCCTACTAATGTAGTATCTAGATTAGCAATTTTTAAGGAGGCAGCTAATATAAAACTGGTAAAACGGAAAACATTGCTAACAGGGATTTTGTATTTGTTATTCAGTGAGGAATAACAATATGGGGATTTAAGGCACGTCAGACAAACACTATACTATTACATAATTGCCCTTGCTCTTTTCTTTTATGACACATGTATTGAAGGGTATGTTTCAATTGATAAATTGCACATTTAAAATATGCAGATACAATGGTACAGTACTAGGTTATCACAGCAGCTAAAGTCCGTTGGATATGTCGGTCTGTAACCACCACGTACAAAACCTTTTATTTTGTCTGATTGAGACAGGAAGGTTAGTAAACTTCCAAAAATTACTCTCCTGAAGAACTCAGATAATTGCCTTTCTTTTCAAAGGAAGGAAATAATTTTCCCTAAACTGCTGCCCATACCAGAGCACCATCCTGCCCATTTTATTCTCTGCACCATAAGTTTTATTTAAGAGTGAAAAGTCAGAGACAGGTCTCAGGCATACAAAGCAGCACCCCAAGCCAAATCCAACCAAAGAACCTACTGTACATAACTAATTGTAGATTGTCATTTTCAATCTGCAATCAGTCTTATTCTCTCCTTTCTTTTTCTTCTTAAATGACAAATACATTTTATATAGCAAAAGTGCTGAATAAATAAGGACATTATCCACATTCCACCTTAAAATGCATACCTTCCAAATCTTATTCTTCCAAGGAGGGAATGTTGTTAATTTAGTTGGTCATAACTAAATAGTTTCTAATCTGGAGCAGGAGTCTGCTGAGAATATTGGACAGTTTAAAGGTTAATCACCATCGCCTGGTTACACAAGTGAGGCAGAACTAATTCCTCCAAAGGCAAATGGCTTGCAGTTTTATCAGCAGTGCAGATTAGAAGTGTTAATATACAGAATAGAATGGATGCTCAAGGGCCAGTTTTCCCTTATCGGCAAACTTTGCAACAGAACTCAGCTACTGCACAACCTCTGCACTTTCTATAATAAGGCCCCTCATTTTGCCTCTCGAGCAGAACTATCAAACAATCCTCCCCAAACCACTGCCACCAAAATCAGGGTATTACAGACCACAGCTAATTGGAAGATCACTATAATGAAGTAAAAGATAAAATACTTTGGCTGCTGGCCTAAAATGTGGATCAGCACAACATAGGAAGCTATCTGGCTATGTCACATTCTGAGAGATTTACATAAACAATAAACTCAAACCAACTGCCCCCCAAAATACATCTTTGTTTACAGTAAATGCAACCTAAAGCATTGCTTATAAAAAGTGGGAGGATTTACATATTCAGTATTATTAACAGAGCAGACTCTGCTGCTACTATACAAGACATATACAACCTGATGTGTGCATTTTAAGTGTATGCTCTGTAAGACAAAAAAAAAGGGTAAGATATGTAAGTACATGGCATAAAATATTTACGTATTTATGCTGCTCAGTGTACACTAAGGTATATTTACTACCGCGGCACACCACAGCACACAGGCTCTTGGCTTTTTCCAAGGCTGTTGTATGCTGCAGGTGTTTTCCATCAGAAAGAGAAAGGAAAGGGGAAGATCCATCAGTGTCACATGCTATTTCCCAAATAAAACATGCTGACAGAAAATCCAGTCTAAAAAGGCAAGAAAAAGAAAAGCTACTTTGTGTAAATGCATCAAGGAGAAAAATGGGCAATTCTGCTCAACAAATAAGAAGAATAGTCTGTTCAGAGAAAAGTCATATAAAATATTACAGTAATCATCTCTGTGTAAGAAACCCACGGATAATGAGCCTACATTTTACTAACACTGGGCCTGAGCCTGCTCCAAGTGGAGACTTCTGCCACTGACAGCAGTGGGCTCCATATAGGCTCAATAGTTTATCTTGGAGCTGCAGCAAAATTACCTCCGCTGTCCTCCTGCACACCTTCCGAGCCACCAGCACATTAAACCTTTGCCCCATCCATCCTGTTACTCCAGCCCACCTGGGCTCCAGTTGAGGAAAGTATTTCATTTCAAGACAGCACATACCATTCATATCTAAGTTCAATTCAGGAGGGGGAAGCAGAACGCCCTGAATTGAGATGTTTTCCTAAATTAAAGGACTGATAGTTTTAATGTGAGGCATGTAGTTCTTTAACCAACCACAGAAAATCTAATTCCTTCTGAGACTGCCACAAAGGAAGAAGTTTTTTCTAGATACACAACTTTTCATTGGCCTGAGCCCTTAGAGGATATGCACCACATATCTCTCTCACGCTCTGCCAGGGAAGCAGCACAGGGTACACAGAAAAGAGATCATAGAATCCCTGAATACGCTGGGTTGGAAGGGATGTTTAGAGGTCACCTAGTCCAACCCCCCTGCACTGAGCAGGGACATTCTCAACTAGATCAGGTTGCTCAGAGCCTCATCCAACCTGACCTTGAATGTTTCCAGGCATGTGGCCTCTACCACCTTTCTGGGCAACATGTTCCAGTGTTTCACCACCCTCACTGTAGAAACTTTCTTCCTTATATCCAGTCTAAATCTCCCTTATTTTTAAACCACTGCTCCTTGTCCTGTCACAACAGGCTTTGCTAAAAAGATTGTACCTATTATTCTTATAGGTCCCCTCTTAAGCACTGAAAGGCTGCAGTAAGGCTTGTAGCCTTCTCTTCTCCAGGCTAAACATGCCCAGCTCCCTCAGCCTGTCCTCATAGGAGAGGTGCTCCAGCCCTCTGATCATTTTTGTGGGTCTCCTCTGGACTCTCTCCAACAGCTCCATGTCCTTGTACTGAGAGCTTTAGAGCCGAACACAGTATTCCAGATGAAGTCTCACCAGAGCAGAATAAAGGGGCAGAATCTACTCCCTCGACCTGCTGGCCACTCTCCTTTTGATGCAGCCCAGGATACAGTTGGCCTTCTGGGCTGCGAGCGCACATTGGTGGCTCATATGCATCTTTTAATCCACCAGTACCCCCAAGTCCTTTTCCACAGGGCTGCTCTCAATTAGATCATCCCCCAGACTATATTGATACCGAGGGTTGCCTTGACCCAGGTGTAGGACCTTGCACTTGGCCTCTTTGAACCTCATGGGGTTTGCACAGGCCCACTTTTCCAGCTTGTCCAGGTCCCTCTGGATGGCATCCCTTCCTTCTGGCATGCCAACCGCACCACACAGCTTGGTATAATCTGCAAACTTGCTGAGGGTGCACTCAATCCCACTGCCTATATAATTGATGAAGATATTAAACAGCACTGGCCCCAGTATGAACCAGTGAGGGACACCATTTGTCATCAATCTCCATTTGGACATCAAGCCATTGACGACTACCTTCTGGATGCGACCATTATCCACTCACTGAACATTCCACCCATCAAATCTGTATATCCTCAATTTAGAGAGAAAGATGTTGTGGGGGACTATGTCAAAGACCTTACAGAATTCCAATAGATGACATCCATTGCTCTTCCCTTGTCCACTAATGTAGTCACTGCATTGTAGAAAGCCACTAGGTTGGGCAGGCAGGACTTTCGCTTGCTAAAGCCATGCTTGCTGTCTCAAATCACCTCTCTGTCCTCCATGTGGCTTATCAGACCTTCTAGGAGGATCTGTTCCATGATCTTCCCAGGCACAGAGGTGAGGCTGACAGGTTGGTAGTTCCCAGGGTCCTCCTTTCTACCCTTTTTAAAAATTAGTGCAATGTTTCCCTTCTTCCAGTCTTCCAAGAACTTCCAAGAACCAGTTCCACCAAGAACTTCATCTGACTGCTATGACTTTTCAAATATCATGGAGAGTGGCTTGGCAACTACATCAGTCAATTCCCTCAGGATTCTGCGATGCATCTCATCAGGTGCTGTAGACTTATTCAGGTTCTTCAGGTGGTCACATACCTGATCTTCCCTTACAGTGGGAGGGACTTTACCCACCTAGTCCCCATCTTGTGGTCCATTGACTCAGGAGGAGTGAGGAGGCTGTCAGTGAAGACTGAGGCAAAAAAGTTGTTGAGTACCTCAGCTTTCTCCTCGTTTGTTGATACTAACTCACCATTATTGTTTATCAGGGAGGTGCACTTTCTTTAACCTTCCTTTTCTGGTTGATGTACCTCTAGAAGCTCTTGTTATTCTTTGTATCACTTGCCAAGTACAACTCCAGACACATGCTGGCCTTCCTGACCTCATCCCTACACATGCCTAGATGTAGAAACTGGACTACTCAGTTTCCTTAAAATATTACCTACTACAATAAATATATTTGAAAGGAATCAGAGAACTACAAAAAGTTGCTAGCTAACATCTCACACACACATACATTTTGATTTTCTTTAAGAATAATTTATTTGCATACTTGAAAATATAGCCAAGTACATTAGGTATAACACAGATGGAATGGAGAAATTTGCCTTCTGGAAGGATTTGCAATTGGGCAGAGAGTGCATCTCACTTATTATTTCAGAATATAAAAATACACCTATCTAGACTCAGGTTCAGACAGCATTGACTGTCATCAGAGCAAAGATACTCTCAAATCCTCACAGCTCAAAACATAAAAATGCCTTGATGTCACCATATCCTATTGGCATCTCCCTCCTCTTCTCAAAGCTTGGGTAAAATTGAGATTTACAGTGTCAACTGAGTCTACAGGTACATAAGCTGCATAAGATGTAGCTCAACTGGCCAAGGAGCCATATATCAGAGTCAAGATTGACACAGTCCTGATCTCTCAAGGCACATTAGCTCATCTTCACTAACAGAATCACACAAAAAGAGAGATGGTTTCTGTAGCAAAGATAATAGCTATTTAAGGGGGAAAACACAGAAAAAAATATTAAATTATTTTCAAATAACAGAGTAGAGACATTGCAGACTGCTCATGAAAAACCCCTTCACAAAAAAACCACAGCTAAAGTTTGGCTCTAGTCTTGTGGTGTAACTGGATGTAGATGCATTGCAGAGATCTAATCATGAGATGAAATTGAATACAGCTTCATCACCAAGTAGATTAGATAAAAACATTCATAGCTACTGCCGTGGGCATAGGCAGAAACCATTAAGGACTCTAAAGGACTTGCAGATCGAGAATGTCGATACTAAAAGCTTGGAAAATTTCATTAAAAGTGAACACTGAAGACTAGCACTGTCAATCCCCTTCCCTCATGTGGGTCTCACCTCATCAGAAAATTTTACCAACTATGGAGTGGGTCCAGCATGTTCTTACAGGTCAGTTAAAAAAATTTTCCAGCATGTTTGATACTTTGTTCTGGTAACAAAGACATTTGCCATCACTCCAAAAAATGACTCTACTGCACCCAGAAATTAAGATCATAAACATCACCCTGGCTGAAACAATATTATTAAAACTTCTAACAAAAAATAACCAGCTGTGTGATCAAATGACATCAGTGAGGATCTATAAGTTATCAGGCACCAGGAGCAGATCAGCATACTGTTGACCAACTGAGACATCCTCTGAGGGACACTCCAAACTTACTAATAGGTAACAGAACAACTCTCACTCTACAAAATCCACACATAAATTCATGGGAAAAAAACCCCAACATGTTAGAGAAAACATGCAGACATCTGAGAAATACTTGATTGTGGTTACCTTAGAGCATGCCTTACTACTCAAACACAATGAAACCAACACATATTCATAAATTCAGCAGATTGGTTTCTCATGGAACTTTTCAAACAATCCTTTTTCCTGTATTTCCAATGCTAGGAATAAAATTAAAGACAGCACAGGCTATAGTGGAAGGCATGTTGTTGTGTCGACCACATTAACCTGTATCTTCTTTCTGCTCGTCTATGTTTGTGGACAACATCGACTCATTTGTGGATAGTGTTGCTGTTCATCAAGCACTAACATAACTGTGGAAGGAATAATCATGTCCTGGCAGGTGGCTGTCCAAAATGACCCATTAGAGTTTTTTCTGTCTTCAACATTTCCAGCTACAGGATTCTTGGAAGCCAATGATTTGAATTCAGCGATTCAGAACAGCAGGAGACATTGCTGGTTACAGGAGGCACAGAAAATAAAAGGTTTGCTCTGTCTAGTCATGTAGGTCCTTATACAAGCCCCATCATTAAGTGTCTTCGTTGTTTCCAAGCACTTACAGTCAGGAAGATCTGTGTTATATATATTTGCATTTGGTCAGTGATTCCTTTTGCATATTCACTAAATATAGTGAAATGTAAATGAGTAGCATGATCTCAGAAAGTTAATCTATATCATTATCAACAACAGATAAATTTCACTGAAAAAAAAAAAGAAAAAATAATTGAAAAATTGAAAGACAGACACAAGAATGTATAGTAACTGGTTTAAGACCAACCTAACAGGAATTTGCCACAGCATGGGTATCTTATTTCATGTCTACCTACTCCTTGGCGAGGTGGAAAAATGTCCATGTGCTTTTGTCAGTTATTCTCCTTTTATTCAGAACTGTGTAATTCAAAGGTGATCACCTACCTCTTTGCCTCTACTGTCTGAACAGTTTGAGTATCTTCTCTTTCAGCCCACAGGCTACCCTTTTATCAACACTTTATTAGTGTCCTACCTTGTCAAAACCCGCTCTTTTATTTTTCTGGTCTTATATCACAATGCCTGTGCAGATATTCTAAAGAAAACATGGTCATATTTTGAATGCATTCTCACTTCTCATCGTATAGCTGTAAATCACTAGATTTTGTTCTACAACTATTGTATTAATGGTGATACAGAGAAAGTATTCTTGAGTCACTAAAGAAATGAATTGTTTTTTGCCACAGAATCCAGGTGCCCAACTCCCATTCAGCATGTTAGTAGATACCGTAAGTTTACACAGCATCATGGAGAGAATAGGCAAGACCACAGAATAGAAATGTATAGAGGGTTTTCAAATACTTTGGAACTACACTCATTTCAGGACATTCTTCAGCAGCGTGTAGCTGAGAGCCAGGAGAATTCTTAGGGAGAGAAATCAGATATATGAGGCCTGTTCTCTACTCTTCCCTGCATACCCAACTTATTGTTGGAGCCAGGATATTGGGCTACGCTGACCTTTGTTCTGAACCAGTATGCCTCTTATGTTCTTATTATGGTCTTATGTTAAGCAGGAAAAGAATTTAGCCTCTGGATAACACTGGTTATGCTTGAATTCAGCAGG
>NW_010157643.1:13910-16107 GCF_000695765.1 Mesitornis unicolor
CTCTTTATTGTTTGAGTTTTGGAAATAAAAAAAAATAATTGTGAGCATCAGTATATGGAGTTGTGCTTGCATCAAACATAGAAGATTGATTTTGCCATGATTAAGAACTTTGCTGACTTCTTCATCTGTGTGGGTAGGGATTTTTTTAATCCTGAAAAACATACCAGCCAATCTGTGCTACAGGCTCAGGTGAAATACGCCATGCTGAAAGCATTTGAAACAGGTCTCTGTACCACCCCTCCAAAACAGCATTCAATAGCAAGTATTCCTCAGACTAAAGTCTCAAGAGATTTTAGGCAGAATACTTCTGTTCATGGTCTCGCAACCTTCACCAGAATACGTGCGGTTTCCAAGGCCTTTAGATACAGACTCTGAGCTCATCCAGACATTGGCAATTTTGTTGCAATTGTTAAAGCTGAATTGCTGGTTTATAATATTTCTTTGAATTATGTAATTTTATAATGACAAGATTTTAATGCTCTCTGTCCAGGTGGAGCCTCAGACCACCTCATCAGTGAAATCCTTTGGAGAAGCATGATGAGTTATAGAAATACTTTGAATCTCTCAGCGATTATCAAGCTTGATTTTCTCACTGCTTACAACAAATTCTGTTCCACAGATTCTACATGGAAAGATAAGGACTTATGTATCTCTGGAAGCCAAAATGCTGAAGAACTAATTAAAAAAAAAAAAAGAAAGAAAAAAGAGAAATTATATGCATAAACACTGTGAATAAAAACTAGGATATGTTGAAGGCAAGAAGAACTTGCATCAAGGGGTGAGGTTGCAAACCTTACAGATGGATTTTAAAAGATACATAAAGAGCAACAGGAACTACACAGATCTAACTGCAAGTTTCCAATCATATGTTAAAATGGACATGCAGAGGTCTTCTTTTACCAGAAATGCATCGGGAATTATGTTTCCTTCACACATCACAGTTTGAAGCTGGAAAGCAATCATGCACAGTTGCTTATTTAGGTGGAACTGTACAAACTGAAGTGAAATCAGACAAAACAATATGTAATAGCAGCAAAACAGAAGCATCTTAATTCTAAGTGGTTCTGAGCTTGGCATAGGAATAAGGAATTAGAACATGATGAATATTAATATTTAGATTGCCTGTGCATCAAGTGCTAAAACATCTCAGAAAAGCTACCTCTGCTGTGCATATCAGCCTTTTATTCTTTGATGTTTTAAGTTATACAATAGTCAATAAATATACATGTGGAGCTCAGAAAGCTACAGTATTTCACAATGTCACATCTAGTGAGGAATTCTTTTGAATTTTTTTTTTTACCAGCACTGTTCTTGTGCACAATTTCTTTATGCCTCATTTGCTATAAAAATATTGGTTAATGAACAATGAATAACTAGACATTCTTCATTGTATAACTGAGAGTGAACTGTCTTTTTACGTTTGTTTCATTTCCCATGTATCCTAACTTTCATAATGCCTGCTTACATCAATACAGTCAATTTATTTACTGAATTATATTTGTGTAATTATTTGTTATCACTTAAATCACTGTACAGTCAGAAATTTACTATGGTACATTTGAAAGTTTCACAGAAACTTCAGACATGAATGAATCTGATGTGCTCTGTTTAGGATATGTCTAACTTCAAGCACATCAGAAGGACCATTCTTTTGCTTATATTTACCTAGAGGACCTTCTGAACAGGAGATGGAAATGCAGGAGATGGTGGTAGAGACTGTTTAAGTTTTTGAAAGACCACTATGTCTGTAACCTCTTCCATGAGAGGCTTAATACAAAATATAAAGTTTATGTAAACAAATTTAACTGATTTATGGAAAACCCATGGACAAAACACACAAAAGAAATGTACAATTCAGAACAAATAATTTTATTATTTCGGAAAGAAATATAATGTTAAAAAAAGCCCAAATTTAATTTATTCTGGTGAAGGTCCTCCTATTAAACAACACTCCCAAGAGAATTATCAGTATTTTCTAGCACTATAAGCTAGCAAAAATGATCAGAATGGGAATGATCTTTTTATATGGTAGAGAAGATAGAGTGATACCAAGTGCCAGCTGCTGTTACTGAACAAGTCAGCAGGTAAAGGCTACCAGTGGGTTAAATGACTGGATACAGTATGAATAATCAAGATGGAGATATTTGCAATAGTAAAATAATCTATTTCTTGGGAAAAAAGTAATGAAAATGAGCAG
>NW_010157643.1:16120-25832 GCF_000695765.1 Mesitornis unicolor
TCCTGGTGAATGACATTAAGGTACTATTTGGAGCAATAGCTTGTTTTCTTTGCAGGAGTTCTCACAGACATAATAAAAGTACATGCCCCATGTTTGATATCTAATAGGTAACGGAAATTCAGAATTTCTTGAGGAACTTCTCATGTCCAGCTGCATTTCCATTCTGTATGAAGGAGTGGAATGCTTTACCTGGCATCTAGAGAAGGATTGTCCATGCATAACAGCTCACTGGCTGAACTTCACATAGGTTGAGGAAGAGTCAGAAGCTATGGAAAGAAGTAAGAATTATGGCTTGTCAAAAAAGATTAGTTCTTTGTTATTTATGTGGGCAGCTTGGCTGTGTGGTTAGGTTTTAAGCTAGTGGAAAGAAAAGCTGAACAACATCTCTGTAACTGTTCACAGTCTTAAAACACAAATTTCTGTTCTTAGTTCTGTGGTGCAAGCTCTTCTTTCAGACACAAACTTCATTATCACTGTGTATGCCTTTGTCATCTCTAATTTGAAGTAGTCTACCCAGTGAGTGGTGTGACAGGTTTGCAAAACAGTTTGTCTCACTGGGATCTATGCTGGCCATCAACTGGTTTCCTGATGGCATTTCAGGTTGCTGACTTAAAGCCATGCTCGCAATTTGTCAGTGGCGGAGGGGGATGAGTGGGAGGTACCTTTCTTCCCCCATTAGCAAGACGCTGGAAGGCACATGCTCAATAACATGTGAAAGGGTAACTTGGTGCTGCTGGCACTACCTCTCATCAACACAGTGACTGCATCCAGCCTAAGAGCCCTAAATGGCATTCGGCTTGTGAAGAGGTTGCCTCCCTCCTGCTTAAATGGAGCAGTGGTAATCAGTGAGGATGCTTAACCTGAAAGAGGATATGAGGTCAGGAACTTGGGCTTAAAAATTCTTTCCCTCTTGATGCAGATGCCCAGAGCCAATAAAAGCCACAAAGAAAATGAAAAATCTATTTTGCAGACGTTTTATAATTTGAGAGGTTTTAAAACTCTAACCAAGAGCAAAATGCCTAAACTTCATTAAGATTTGGAGCACCAAATAGAAAAAAGGTAAGATTTTCTTTTTTTTTAGTTAATATGTTTCATTAAACATTAACTTTTAATTTTTACATCATGCTACAGTACGTAAAACAATGTTTAAAGACATTGCAAATAAAAAAGTTTGTAAAGAGGAAAGTGGAAAACCGTATTCTCAAGCCTGGACAGATGTCTTTGGATGTTGGTCTATTTTAATCTATTCAATTATCAGAAGTACAGCTCATATCCAGATAAGAAAGTGTTATACAGAAATACTCAGTGGAAGACAGTGTGTCATAAAAAGTGATAGGAGGGAACTGAGAAATGTAGAACCTTACGATGAAACAGATGGAATTAAAACATTTGGCATACGTCAGTGGTGGGCTATGTAACTTATGATATAGCTGTTTAGGTTTCTCTAGTATGAAAAGCCAAATAATCTGGCTAATATCAAAGAATCACAGAATGTTAGGAGTTGGAAGGGACCTCGAAAGAACATCCAGTCCAACCCCCCTGTCAGAGCAGAATCACCTAGACTAGGTCACACAGGAATGCATCCAGGCGGGTTTTGAATGTCTCCAGAGAAGGAGACTCCACAACCTCTCTGGGCAGCCTGGTCCAGTGCTCTGTCACCCTTGCAGTAGAAAAGTTTTTCCTTATATTCACATGGAACATCCTATGCTCCAGCTTGCCCCCATTGCCCCTTGTCCTGTCATTGGCTGTCACTGAGAAGAGCCTGGCTCCTTCCTCCTGACACTCGCCCTTTACAAATTTATAAACATTAATGAGGTCACCCCTCAGTCTCCTCTTCTCCAAGCTAAAGAGACCCAGCTCCCTCAGCTGCTCCTCATAAGAGAGATGCTCCACTCCCTCAATCATCTTTTTGGCTCTGCACTGGACTCTTTCAAGCAATTCCCTGTCCTTCTTGAACTGAGGGGCCCAGAACTGAACACAATATTCCAAATGCGGTCTCACCAGGACAGAGTAAAAGGGAAGGAGAACCTCTCTCGAACTACTAACCACACCCCTTCCCCTTCTAATACCCCAGGATGCCATTGGCCTTCTTGGCCTCAAGGGCATATTGCTGGCTCATGGTCATCCTGCTGTCCACCAACACCCCCAGGTCCCTTTCCCCTGTGCTGCTCCCCATCAGGTCAGTCCCTAACCTATGCTGATACACAGGGTTGTTCTTTCCTAGATGCAAGACTCTACACTTTCCCTTGTTGAATTTCAGCAAATTTCTCCCCACCCAACTCTTCAGCCTGTCCAGGTCTCCTGAATGGCAGCACAGCCTTCTGGAGTATCATTCACTCCTCCCCGTTTTGTGTCACCAGCAAACTTGCTGACAGTGCACTCTGCTCCCTTGTCCGGGTTTTTAATGAATATATTGAATAGTATTGGTCCCAGTACCGACCCCTGGGGGACTCCACTAGATATCTACATGTGCTTAGTGAAATTAACATATAAACATAAAAAGCATTCCACTGAGGTTTTTAACTAAAAGATAATGTAAAAAAAAAATCTTACTCAAACTGGCAGTGTCAAACTATGAATGGTCCATCAGCCTTTATGTCCTCTTCCAGAGATTTGCACTTCACCCTTCCCTTCTTGCCTTTTCTCTTTCTAGATTTTTCCACACAGCATGAGTACATTGGAGGGGCTGGGGAATCTACCAGTGGTTGGGACCAGAGTTTTTCCACCAGCAAACCAAATACTTACAAGCTATTCAGCATATGAAAGAGTCACTCTGGGAAGGCAAATAATGGGAAAAGCAAAACAAATCTGACCTGGAAACTGCACATTATTTCCATGGAAGTGTTGTTTCTCCCTGGTATCAGACATTGAAAGTAAGAGCTGTGGTGACTTCTTTGACACCAGGAAGAGTTCTTGAATTCCTGAGGACAGAAGTAAATTAAAATTGTAAAAATCAGTTATAAAAAATAGATTTGTATATACAAAATATTCAAATCAAACATCAAGCAAATGAATATAGGGAAAAGCATCAGGATGAGGGAGAGGTAGAGAAATTAGAAGGAGGCAAAGGAAACTACAGCAATGTGTCACTAAGTGTTTGGCATCTCTGTGCTCTGACTGCACAGCATAATTAAAGGATATTAAAGGCCTTTATATTTCTATCCTTGCAGGTCAAAATTGAAAACAATAAACTGCTTTTTCATAGCATCAAACTACCTTTCCCACTCTCCTTGTTCCCACCTTTGAAATTCTGCTTGAGTTCATCTTTACCTTGACCTTGCTTCTGCTGAAATCCTTGTTCACGTCTTAATCACTTCGCATCTTGAATAGTGCAATTCCTTCTTCTATGGTCTGTCTAAATTCCAACTCTCTCTAAATGTCAAAAGGTCCAGAATGGTGCAGTCAGATTATTTTCTTGCTCCATGCATGGATAAACAATATGATAGAAGCTGTATTTATGTAGTAAAATTGAGAAGCTGCAATAAGCGAAGAGTGAGGTGATTGTATATAGAACAGGAACATCAGAAAACAGACATACAGCAGCTAAAAACTGGCTAATATTCTCAGACACTCCTGTGACAGCTGAACACCTACATATCAACAATAAAATATTTGTTTACTAGAATATAAGTAGCCACAAGATCAAGAAACCTGGAAATCCCGGGCTTCTCTATCATTGCAGAAAACAGACTTCTACCAAGTGCCTTTGCCTCCCAAACAATAACACATACTTGATATCAAAATATAGTCTGAGCTTTTCAAAAGCACAATGAGACTGCCATATAGGAAAAAGCTGTTGTTCTCTCCAGTCAAGGAGACTGACAACTCTTGAGCCTCCTTGTTCAGCCAAAAGCTACCACACAGCATTTTGTTAGCTATGAAGAAGCAGCAGAAGCTAGAGTAGAGGTGCCCTGTATCAGATTGTGTTGATTCATAGTGATGCAGGATCCTAAAAATTAGCTGCTTCAGGAAGATTTGTTATTTAAATCTTCTTGGTTTTCTAGAAATTGTATGAGTTGCTCTGTACTAAAACAAAGAAATGAAGAATACAGTGGTTAATAACCAGATCCTTACAGCCTTACTTGAAATTAAAGAGTCACTGTGGATACTTGACTCTCTGGAAATCAAGGGAGCAGCTGCCTAGAATATCTGCAGTAGAGCACGGGTTTTTATCCCATATTTATCATTATACACCTAACAGCAAAACTACTTTGAGGTAAGCACACCACCAGCCTTCTTTTCTTAAATCATCCTTTACAATGTCTCTGACAATCTCTTGTAGGTAGTAGTGTTAACCAAAGAAACTTATCCTGACTACTTTAAAAAAACCCAAAAAGTGATGATTTAACTCATGAATGCAAAAGACCATGTCAGATATCTATCATTTCTATATACTCCAAAATAATGTTCAGGTTTATAAGAAACCACTTTCCTCACCTGAATGACAATCAGAAAAATTTAAAAGTAAAATTAAATAAATCCCTCTCTGAAACAACAATACATCCCAAGAATGCTTGCAAACCAATAAACCAAATCACCATGGTTTGGATGATTAAAATACTAAATTTCAGTAGTTTTGATGACTTTAAATGCTTTTTCCATATTCTTGACTCAAATCAGTGAATAGAAATTCATTCATAACCAAGAAGCAGAAAACTCCTGATGAACAGTTCTAGGAGTTAGTTTCAAGTTCAAACAATACTGAAACTAACTCTTCCTGAAAAAACCCCACCTGTTCTCATCCCTGCTCTTCAGTTTGCTTAAAAAAAACCAACACACTCAACCAGCTGTAGCTATTTTTGCAAAACCCTTTAAAAAAATCAGTTTCTGCCCACTTGTAGCTGCTCCTTCAGACACGACGAGTAGGCCTCGAATTTGGTGGTGACCTTGCTGCTGAAGATGAAGCTGAGTGCCCTAGAGCTGGTTTCAGCCTAGTTACATGCCCGTCTAAGCCAATTTTCAATGATATCAGGTGCAAGTTTTAACACGTGCAGCAGCCCTCCCACTTTGTTTTCTCTCCTCATTACCATATGAAGACTTGCATTAGATGCCCAAAGGCATTTTGCAAATGCAGGGATTTTCAATTACCCATCCTTCTGACAGGCATCCTGTCGTCTTTGTACAGCAGCTTAAGATTTGTGAATGGGGGCTTGCGCGTCATTGTTGCTAGCAATGAATAACTGTAATAACTGTCCCTCTCTTGCAAAATGCTGAGTAGCATCCACCCATGCCCTCTTGAGTCAGCTCTGCTTTCCCTCCACAAATGTTGCTGGATCTATCTGTGGTGCCAACTGTGGATGGGTATTTTTTTTCAGCAATGGTTTTGCATCAGTTAGGATGCATTCCATTGGCACTATTTCTACACGTGCAAATGGAAAACCTAACTATAGAGCCAACGATATCTAACGGTTTAACATGATTTCTCATTAACGAAAACTCCATAACCTTTGGTATGGCATATATTTAGACTGTTCTTTTTTTTTTTTTTGTAAAGTATATTCTACAACATGCTGTGATTTCTGGCCTATTGATTAATGGGTCTTTCCACCACAAGCAATCTTAATCTTTCTTAATTGCCTTAATGGCTGCATGGCCTCTCTTTTATACTCTCTGCCCACTACGTTGTTGTTGCAAATGCTTTTGTATCTTAACTTCACGACTGTACTAAGGACTTAAAGGAGACTGACTGTGAAGTCTATTGTTGCTCTTGTTCTTTCCATTCTTTAAATTCCTCTTTCAGGTTCCTAATTTATGTAGGTAATTTTTGGATGTAATTGTGTAAATGTGCATAAATTAAAAAACAATCGTCCAAAAGTCATCAATAAATGAGTTTTTTACCGTTTCATAATACAGTTATTTTAGTTCCAGGGATCTGCAGTGCAGACTAACCAATTTATATAGCTTACTATCCAAACTTGAAATACTAGAGTCTGTAGCTAGTGTTCAAATATGGCTGTGAGAATCCCTCTCCTAGAGCTCATAGAAGAGTTGGGTAAGTCTGCCCTGGAAGTGTTTGGTATGATACATAGAATAAAAGATGAGGAGTCCACACACAGATCTCTGGTTTGTGTCTCAGGTGTTTCCCAGGGCTATATTTTGAAACAAAAGAGAAGATATGACAAGGAGCTATTAGATTTATTTACAGTACATGTCACTTAAATTGAACAATGTCTAGGTCAGTAATGTTTGTTGATTACTGTGTTTTATTTCTGGTGTTAAAGAGAAGGCCAGAAGACAGAGCAAGGAAATGACAAACTTAGACTTGTCCAGTCAGCTTACTGACTTCATTTTCAACCTACTCTCTCTATGCGAAGAGGTGGAATACCAGCAGAAATATATGGACCCCATGTATCAACTTTGGCCCATGGAATAATACAGCATCATCACACATGGTTGCACTTACACAGGGCAGACACTTACAAGAGATGTACCAATGCAAGAGAATAATTGTAACAAGAGATGGCATTAATATCTATAAGTGACCCTAGGCACAAAAATACTTGGCCACAAACTCTACCCAGGGTACAACCTTTTGTAAATGCTTCCAGACAAGAAGAAAAAAGTTTAGGAAAGATTACCTCTAAGTGAAGGCAGTATCTAAATCCAAAGTTATTTATTTGCCTGACACTAAGTTATTCCCAGCTACTTCCAAATCTAGATCTAGTCTACAGCCAACTGTGCAAAATCAAAGGCAAAACTGTGAAAGCAGCAACATCTATGGAAATAATTTCACTCCTCTCAGAAGGGAGAAGGTAATGCACAGTAATTGCAATACCTACAAACAGCAAATCTTTAAAACTGTCAGTAGTCCAGAAATGTGTCACTTAGACCACTGTAATTATGGGAGAAAAGGTGACATTCGGGGCTGGAAAAAGAAACATGCTTGTGGTAGAGTCTTTTTATAGGAAAATGTCACCTGTTTAAAAGCCGTTCAGAATTTTGGCAAGCTAGAAATAATCATGGCTGACATTACTCGGCAAAGAGCAGATGAAAAGATCAAAACTGGATAACAGATAAAAGCAATCTGGCCCATGGTTCCATCTTTCAATTTACAATGGCAGCAGCAATGTCAAACACTTCAAATAGTGACAACTGACGCAGTATGAGCAGGTATGAAAGCAGAGGAAAAGTGCCCAGCATCGATAACAAAAAAATCCCTCTGGCAATTTGAAGAAGAGAGCAATGTGTTGCATCTGGTTAGAAATATATGTGCATATGCACAAATAATATATTATTTTATTAGTTTTGGTGGAATTTTAAATGTGAGCAGCTGAGATTTACTAAGATTTACTAAGATTTATGGTTACCTATGAAATGTTACTCTTCATCTTTTCCTCCTTCATGTAGGTAACACACAAATGGAAGCAAGCTTCGATCCTGTGAAAAACAACTAAATCCAGGTACTAGGGGATTTTTTAGCACAGTACCAAGTTCAGACTTGGTATACAGAGCCTCAGTTGATTCAGAGAGTCTGCTTTTTGAAATCGTGGGTACTTTTAATACTAACTTGCAGAAGTAATCTTAACACCTGACTACAGATGCCACAGAAGCTCTGACAGAGGGCAAGTTTTGTTTCCTGTCTTTTAAATTAAAGTGTGTCTAAATAATCTGAAAAGTCTTTCTGTAGCAGGGTCCATTGGTCCACTATGGCAACACTGGAAATTTGAGGTTTGACTTTTGCCTTTTATATGTCCTGGCCTATAGGAAACTTATTCTTTTGTTTTAGGGAAGAAAAATGCAAGGGTAACTTATCTATCCCCAAAAAAGGTGATTCAGAAAGCAGCTACAAAAGGTTAAATGGTTGTTTATGGCCACAGTTACCTTTCTCTGACACGTAGAAAAGATCAGCCCTGTATAAAACATGCTGGGAAGAAAGATCCTGTGAAAAGGGAGCTCTGGCTGGGTGGGAGCTGAGATGCAGGAAATCAGGAGCTTAAGGAATGTGTAGTGCTTAGTGCTCTTACTAAATCTCGCTGAAATGTTGGGTGTTTTTTTTTTTTAATTAATGATATTTTCAGAAAAAAAATCAACCAAACATTCTACAATTTTTGACCAGCTCTGGCCTTTGTATTAATTTGCCTTCCTGGGGCCTGGCGAAGGGCTGGCATTTTCTTTAACAACAGAGCTCAGCACCATCTGATTGAGTCTCTCAGTTGAATTTCCAGATGCAGAACACAGCGCTGCCATTATATTACTGCGTAAATATGTGACGTAGTCAGAGCAGTGCAAGCTTTTGATCTGTGGCCACTTTGCTGATGGAAAGCCTTGACTGAAAGCTTTTCAAAAAGCCTCTTCCACAGATGAAGCACATTTGTAAGGAGGACCATAACAACAGCAAAAATTGGATACTGATAGTAAAGTCCTGGCCTTATTGAAGTCAATCAATATTTTCCATAGATTTTATTTTGCCTCGGGCATTGCTAGAATCTCAGGGAACTGAAGTTTCACCTAGCAATACCATCTCTTTGTTGATCTATCTGCTTCATGAAGAAAAGGAAACAGTTTTAAAGGAATTTTAAAAAAAACCATTATCCAATAACCATGGCTGTGGTTATATCTAACACCTACAAGCATCCACCAAGCTAACAAACCAGGAGGGTTTCTTGGGAAGGAAAGGGCTCCATGACAATAGAAGGAACACCTTCACAAATATCACACTTCATCATCATCACTAGACACCACCTCTCCTCAACTCTTACTCCTCTCACAGGCACAGCCTGATGTATAAAGAAGGAAAGGGAGACAGAACAAGAAAAGTGATATCACCACGAGAATCAAGTTGCTACAGAGATAACAGGAAGTCAACAGTAAATTCTGCAACTAAAAAATATGTGTATTATAATTACATTAATAATTGAAGCTTTATGATACAAAAAGTATTCACAAACATATAACTTACTGCACAACCTCAAGGTCTTACTATGGCATTTGTCCCACTTCTTCTAGGTCTTTGACCATCTCCTGATTCCTCTAACGCTTATTTAAGTACATAATTTCACTAACATAAGGAATCTTCATAGATCCACCACTGACATACATCTCAAGGGAGTGAAGGCTAGTGTTTGCATCAGGACTTAAAGCTCTTGTCCTTAGATACACTCCACTTTTGTATGTGAAGTACCAACTACATGTTTGGTGCACAGCAAATATAGTGATGGTAGCAGGACAAAACTGGAAGGGTGAGGGAAGAGAAGTGTTCATCATATGCTGTGAAAAGAAAACTTCAGAATATTAAAATGAACTTGCTGGATGTCTGTAGGATTCCATTTCAACTGGAAATAATAAAAAAGACCTAGAACTACAGCTCCACCAAGATCTGTGCCTGAATTGTCCACTTGAATATTACACTGCACTCACAGACCTACCAGAGCCAAAAGACCTCCTCCTGTTCAAGAAGCTTTCAAGTGAACTTAAGCCAGTGCAAGTGATGAGTGAAAGGGTTGTGTATTGCAGCTACAACACCACACATCCTCAGAGTCGGAACTTCAGGTTTTAGGTTAATGTTGAATGTTGTCAGTCTGATGTAAAAGTAAAACTGAGTATGTGGAACAAAGCCAGAGAACATTTGTAGGAAGCCCTGGAACATAAAAAGTAATATGTTACCTTTAGATCTCAGTTTGCATTAGCCTTTTTCTGTTTGCTGGCCATGGCTTATTGTAACCTTTTCTTGTCCAACTCCACCCTCACTATTGTTAAAAGCTCCAGTTCAGCA
>NW_010157643.1:25863-33979 GCF_000695765.1 Mesitornis unicolor
GGTGTACACATGGCTTTCACTACAAGTCACCTGCTCGATTTCTGTGAAGCTATTTAGGTACTTACACTCAAGTATACTCTTAAAACATTCTGAATTGACCTCTAAGTAGATTTTCTTTCTTTTTCTTCCAACTAACATCATGGACATTTTTATTTTTTCCTTTGGCTCCCTGTCTCTTACCATATGCCCTTTAAACTCATCATCCCTGTCCATAGAGCTCTAAAATTTCTGCATACTCATGAGCATTTCTCATCTCATTTTCTTCCACTTATTCTGCCTGAATCCACACTCTTGTCTAATGTCATACAGTTCCCTTGACATGTTTCTCCTACTCTGGACCTTAAGTAGCATCTGAGATTTTTTTCCTACTTTGGAAACAGTGTCCCTGGCCTCTTCCTTCACTCAAGCAGCCTTTGAGCCCCTTTTGACCATCATTATTATTTCCCATACTCCAGTTCTTCATATAAAGGCAAGGAAAGGAGTAACAACATGATGCAGGAGTGTACCAGAAAAGCTGAGACTCTTCAGAAAATTAAATTATATTAACTCAATACTTAGAATTAATTACTGTACTCAAATCATCAGTATTTTTCAGGGTCTATTTAGAATTGCAGTTTGATAACATAGATTGTGAAACAACAAATAGCAGTCCACTTGATGAATAACAGCATCCATGCTCTGCACTGCCTGGCTGCAAGAACTGGAGTTCCATGCCTCCTCAGAATGGACACCAAAACCTCCTAGTACCTTTAATGTCCCTTCCAACCCAAACCATTCTATGGTTCTCTGATTCTTCAAGACAGGATTCTTTCATTTCTGGCTACATTACAACTCTTTGGCTAGGGTTATGTCTGTACTGAAGACTGCAGTGCTGTGGAGCAACATGCTGGCTTAGCTCTGGAAGTGGTCTTGACCCAGGAGATCAGAATTCCAAGTAGACAAGATTATTGTGCTTCTCAGTTAGATTCTGTGCTGCATCCAAGTTGTTTGGTGTAAAGTTTGTAGCCCCACAGAATAGACATAAACGTTGGAGGGACAAGGACTTTCAGTGTGGTAGAGGGAAGAGTCATTGGGTACAAGGATAGTAGATAAAATAATTAACTTCTCCCATTTTTGACAAGTCATTCACTGCACAGAAGGAGACCATTAGAATATTTTTGAAACCATATAAATGAAGCAAAGAAGGGCTTCACTGCACTTTTGTGATTGATTAGGCATATAATCTGCTAGGGTAATTTAAATCTCCATCTCCTCCATCATTTATAAAAGTGACTGTAGTCTATTCAGACACCTACCTGTGCTTATCCAGGAGCCCGCAGAGGATTTCACAAGAGGACTTTTTAGATGGCCAAGGTATCCCTGTGCACAAGCTGACTGCATCCCTCAGTTGATGTCTGCAAGACTTTATGCCTAAGAATTTCTGATAATTTATTAAAAAAGTTGTAACATTAACTTTGCAGGAAAAAATTACTTACAGTGGAGTTTAACAATGTTTGCTAATTTTGTGTACCAGCTGCACAGTATGGAGCTCAAGAAAGGCTAATTTCTCTTGCAAAAAAAAAAGCATGAGTGCTTAGAGACAGCCTTTCCAGCCCATATAATATTCTTCACAAATGTTGGCCTAATCCTTAAAAAAAATATTTCACAACAATAAAAAAATGCTCTGAGCATCTTACTTCCAGCAGGAAAGAATAACAAGTTATGTGAAAACCATGTACGGAATCTGTCCATCTATTTTCCCGGCATAACATTTGCTAATCATGCTGTTAAAGGAGATGAACATATTTTAGAATATTAAAATTTGATTTGGCAATGACAAATTTTAATATTAAAACACATATAATGACTCTTAGATTAAGCTTTCTGATATACTTAATACCCAAGCTAAATAACTAATCCACAGAGAACAGGAGGTGGACTCAGCAGCTGAGTAAGATTACAATTTTAGGACACACTGTAGAGGACAGAGGGAAATGCAATCTCATAGATTTCTTAATAATATTCACCATATATTGGTTAGTCAAAACCACCTGGCATATAAACTAGCAGAAAAACCCATTTCGTGTTCACATTGAAATCTTCTCATAAGCCCTAGACATGCTTAGCACAAAGCTGCAACTGTGTAGTTCTGTCCTTCAGAGAATAAGAAAAGCAGAAATGATTGTGTGAACTGAATTTCATTCAATGGTTTGTTTAGCAAAACACAGGTACTGTTCAAATTTGATATATATTCCCGAGGAAAGAATTACTCTTGAAGAAGAGGTGGTCAATCACAGAACAAGTGGAACATAGTAATCATTAATCACAGGTGAAAATTCAGTGTGTAATTCCTAAGACAAAAGATTTGGCATGGGTTTCTAAAAATTTTCTACTGTTTTTAAGGCAGCACGGTGGCAAAGCAGGAAAAATGGAAACAGCACTACAGAAAGTCCTTTATCTGTAAAGTAATTTTAAAATTATTACTGGATCTGTTATATTTTTCTACAGACCAGAAAAGATTGTAATCAACAACCCATTTGGCATGTAATATATATCAAGCAATATGAATTTGTCAAAGTATTCCAATTAATATATCAATTGTATCAATATACACACACGGTTACGCTCATCCATATCCACACTTACATGTTATAGGTATTCATCAATGCACACTCCTCTTGAAAACAATCTGCCTGAGAAATGTTATTTTTCAAATACTGTAATGCCTCTATCCTGTGCACATACAAAAACAGATGAAGAAACACAGCTGAAGTGTCAATTTTCTTCATTTTTATCCACCTCAACAGAATATCTTTTTCTAGGCTATGATCTATTTAATAAACACTGAAAGTTCTTGTCTTTCCTCAGCCATGTCTACATTCAGGAAAACAAAGCCAATTTAATTTGACCTTAATGATTTGAAGGCAGATTATTTAATGAACTGTTCAGCTATATTTTACAAGTATTTTTCAACAGTCTATGAAAAAATGTTAAAACAGAAGAGGCTAAAGATTTAGAATTTAAGGTTTATTTAATGGATTTTTTTCATAAATTATTTTAGACAGTCTATATTAAAAATTATTCTCTTGGAGGAAAATTGGTTCAGTTATTTGGATAATGAACAGCCCTTTACAGAAAAACATACTGAGGTTTTGAAAAAAAAACAAAACCAAAACCAACATTTTACCTCAATAAAAGCATCCTTCTAATGACTGCTCTCACTAGGACCAAAATGTAAGATGAGACCTAAGAACACTTGAGAAACTGCCTGCAACTTTCTCTGTAAATTATCTGTAAATGGTTCAAAAGATGAATTGTAACAGGATATATATTCCAGCTATGTCATGGGTTTTTTCTTTGAGCTGCCAAACAGAATTCATTATCTACACCACAAGAGTAAACCCAGATCCTGAATTTGAAAGATGTCCTAAGGAGTTGTATGTTACTTGATTGACTTGCTTTCCAGAAACATTGATATGTCATTTATATTCTCCAGGAGCAGAAAGAGAGAATTTGTGTACAAACAGATGTCTGTGTAAAAGAGCAGGGTTTCTGGTACTTAGCACATCTATAGCTCAGCACATTTTTAACTTGAACTACTACTTGCTTCCTTAGGCACCTATATGGGGAAAACAGATTAAAGCAGGCAGGAGATAGTGGAACTGGTTCTTTAGTGTGAGCAGGATTGGGCCCAATGTATTGTTAGCTGGAAGGAGAAGAAACTTGTTATTTTTCATGTGCCTGTTAATACAGACATCTCTTCAGCTTTGCAGCAAAGACATTGTCTTTGAGGAATTTCTGTCATCAATATTTTCCATATATTTTTTCCTGAATGGGCATAGAAGCTCTTGTCTTGCCAAGATAGAGTGGGACAGAAAATTAAATTCTGTGCACTGGCCTATCCCAGGAAGGAGAGACATCAGACTGTGGGATTCTGATCCCTAAAAAATTGTTACTGTCCACTTGTTGACTCTGACCAGCATGAAACCTGTGGAAGAAAACGTATTAGAAAGACGATGTGTGTCCTAACCACAGCATGCTATCACAAACCACCTCGCATCGCGAAACACACTGAAGACTGCACCAAGGAACAGCATCATTGCAGGATGAGGAAACAACGGTGAAAGAAATTGTGCTCTCTTGCAGGGCACAGTCCCTGCAAGGCACAGTTTTCAAGCACCAGGTTTGGAAATGCTTCTGCTCCTCAGCTGGCACCTTGCTGCATGCGATGTGCTCACAGCGGTCTGAGTGGGATGCTGGGCTGGACGGCGGCTGGGAGAGAGAAAGTAAACCGTGAGAAGTGAACCGCCAGGCTCCTGAGTGCAAGTCCTGGCTTCATGTTTATTTTAATGAAATAAAATGGAAACTGTATTGCAATGTTTTTAATAACTTGAAATTATCATCCTTTGTCACTGAAATAGCACAATAGATAATTAAACTGAACCAAAACAGCACAACCCCCAGTACTATGTTTGTGGTAATTCAGGAGGGTTTTTTTTCTAATGAATTTGGGAAGCTATCTATATACCTACACAAAGGTCTTATTTTATTATTAACTGCAGTAATTTTGTACTGGAACCCTAATATTATAGTGCAATTTAGTTGAAACTGTTGAACTTGTGAACTGTTAACAATATAAATAACACAATAACAGTGAAGAATCCAAACACTTAGTGGCAGCAAACTAATAATCAGTAACACTTTTATGCCAAATAAGCAACCAGGGAATTAATAATTCCCTTTCTCTCACAGCAACACCACCAATCTTTCAAGGCGTTTCTCTTCCAAGAGAAGAAGTCGACTCGTATCCGAGCCTAAAACCAGGGTGGATTTCTCCTCTGGGCAAAGGTATATTTTGTGGTGCCACAAAACATTTCCTGCCCTGCACCTCCTCCTGACAGGGCTGTTGTGCACAAAGGCTGTGGGTCGCAAGACCCATCCCGGGTTGAACAAACAACACACATTTTCAGCACCTTTCCCTTGCAAGCTGATTTGCCTTGCAAGAAGCCAGGAGGTAAATAAATAGGTCTGGCTCGCCAGGCCTCGCCTGTATACACCTGTATCAACATGGATGCAAGCACAATTATCTTACCTTAATGAACTTAATCTTTAATTTCACAGCTTGGCCCTTGTGCTCAGCCTCTCAACAAAGGAGCCGAACTGTTTTAGTCCATATGACCACCCTTCCTCCAACAGCTGTGGAAACTTTAGCCATGACAAGGATTTTTGCCCCTTGTGAAACTGTCAAAAGCAATAAATATTTTTCTTTTTTTCCATCATTAGACCTCACTAAGAAAGCCTGCCCATTGTTCACTGTAATTCCCAGCGCTCACGGGGCAGGAGCTTTATTGTCCCAAATGAATCCTGAAGTGTGAACAATGCGGGGGGAAAGCGGCCACCCTTTTCGGGAGGGTGTAGCTGGGAGGAATGCGGTGCTTCCCCATGGATGGCTCCGCCAAAAGAGCACTTGTGTTTTTTAACACTGGCCTTTCAGGAGGATGCTCGAGTTAAGGCATTGTGGCCCACTGTAAATAGATGCACTCGTCAGAATGGGGCTTCGTCATCCCTAATTAGGGAAGTAACTCCGGAGAGACAGCATGTCACTTGCAAGACTGGGCTCATTGTTGGGTTTGTGCGCGTCCCCACAATGTGAGGTAATTGGAGTTGTACCTTTTAGAAAGCTGCTAATTTCACATAGGAAGTGCTAACAAGACCTTTGTGTGCCATGTTTTCCTTCGTCCTTTCTAAGGAAGTTACAGAGCTTGAGTACTGGGAATGGCTGGGCCAAGGCCTGTCGGAGGAGGCTGCGGTAATGAACCACTTCAGCCCCCCGCCAGAAAAAGGAGGCCTAATTTTCGGGCCTGAGAAGACTAGGCCGGACAAAAGGTTCTGTTTAAGCTTATTATACGGGACATTCTCAGTGCCTACACAGCTTTCCTCAAAATGACCCTCTCAAAATAAGTGCATCAAGTTTGAGCAAATAGAAACATGCAACTTTCGAGGCTGGGGGTTATAGTTTTCTTTACAAAGCCATTTATATAATGTAAGCTGCAATTAGCGCGGAACGGAGCAACAAGATCTAGCGAGGAAAGTTCCCCTGACAAAGGACAGAAATTAGGGGAATAAGTAACAGTTAAATATCAGCTTCGGATAACTGGCTGAAAAGGCCTTTCAAACCAGCTGTGGATGTAGAAAAATAAAATAATTTTGCTCCGAGTCTCTTTTGCCACAAAGTTTGGCTTTGAAATCACCGACTGATTAATCCCACTAATTTTAAATTATCCAGATAGAATGGATCTGGGCTTAAAAAAAAAAAAAAAGGAAATAACTGAAAAGCCTCTTGGCTTTTAAGCCTGACAATATCATCAAAACGTCCATAGGAATTACATATAAAAATTCAAACGGTAATGAAACAAATTACTACTTACAGTGTGAAAAGTCTGCAAAAGCTTTTTATAGACTTGAAATGCAGAAGTTATATAAACTACTCAGCGAAAAGAATTAGAAAATGACCTTTGCAGATCGGGGGCAAAAATGAACAGTCTTCAGGGAAAAAAAAAATCACTGTTAACAATGGCTTTTAATGCCATTTTGCTTCCCTCATTTATCTAATAATCGTGGCAAGGTTAGGGTAAACAATGAACAGTATGTTTTCACATATTCCACCTTTAGTGTCCTCCATATGAATTTCTAAAACACTTAAGAGAATAGATACATAAACCTGTGACCTTCAAATGAGCTTTTTGCTACTTCCAACATTTTGAATAAAAAAGGTCAGAAAATTGAACCGCTTTCGTGCAGTAATGAATTCCATTCTGTTGGGTAAACAAAGCTAAATTTTAAAACATGGACCTGACATCTCTATAGCTCAAGAAGCTTTTCTCTTCTTCAGGTGTGTGTGTGGGGGGGGGGGGGGAGGGGGGGAAGGGGAAGGAATGTGAGCACTCCACCAGCCACCCCCTAAATCACCACAGCATCCACCAAGAGGAGGAGGAGGAGGAGGAGGTGGAGGAGACGACAGAAATATTTGGTTTTATTCAGCACACAGCCGTGATTTCCAAAGCCAGTGCGACTAAAATGTCCTATTTTTAAGATACTTTTTTTTCCACCCCCAACCCCCAGTGAATAATTGATCCGGTCCACACAAAAAGAAGCCAGCGCTACCCTCATCGAGCTAGCTCTTACTGCCGAGGGCCTCCAAAAGTTACTTCAATTTCCGCCGTGCTTTTGTCTGTGAGTTGTCCTGGCTGAAAGGCTCGGTTAGGTATTGTTGCAAAAAAAGTCTGCGCCCACGTTTATTCCCCCCCTCTAATTCATACTCCACATTGTGGGGTTTTGCTATTCAGGGACTGACTGGACAACAGCCCGAAGAATGGCCCCAGTGATTAGGCTCTCAGCATGGGTCTGGATTGTGGGTATAAACCCAGAGCCGAGGCTTGAATTCATGGTGGCTTTCTGCTTCCTCCTAGCGCCTCCCGCGCCTGATATTTTATGCATCCTTTGCTGCAGGTAATGCATTCCTTCATACCAGGAAATGGAATCCATATAATTAGCCAGCACAGTAGTTTGTGAGCCCTTGAAAGTCCAGGGGTTGTGCCCCGGGAAGCAATTTTGCTTTGGTATTGATAGGAACTCGTGGGTTTTTGGTCAGGGTAGGACAATAGAAAACCCTGAGTACTGTCATGACAAGGTATTTATCCCTCTTGACAAAGGCAACTTTTCTAGTGTCCCTCCCGGGGGCAAGCAGGGGCAATGCTGGACGCAGATTTGTTTGTTTAGAAGTGGAGGTAGGGTTTGCCCAGCCCACCACAATTCCCAAACACAGGGCCTGACCCCATCCCCTGCCTCCCGCTCCACCTCACCATGCCACTTCCCTCATCGCTTTACGTTTTAAAGTATGGCAGCTGCGCAAGTTGTGAAGTGTACAGATGTCACTCTGCATCTTACATGTCAGTAACTGGAATTAATTTACATTTATTTGCCTATTGTTTTATATCATTTTATGACAACGTGCCACATAATATAATTTAAATCTTTAACGTACAACTAATTCTCTACCATTAATTTGTCAACATGATTACTGGATATGCCACCGGGAAAAGCTGGATGACTTGAAATATGTACAAGGCATTCCCGT
>NW_010157643.1:34010-44329 GCF_000695765.1 Mesitornis unicolor
ATTCCTGTAGCTTTAAAAGAGGTTTGTATCTGAAATGACAAAGGTTTACAGAACTTTTTTTTGGTCTGTCTGTAATTTTATGAAAACTACAATTTCAACGTAGTTTCACAAACTGAATTATTCCAAATCTCAGTCTGAAATAAAATGTCTAATATATTAATTAGCCCAGCGAGAGAGTCCCAACAGCATTGTAAGAATCAAAATAATAGTTTGATTCCTGAGAAATGCAGCCTTCATTGTGACAAATCCTGGCTGATAGGAGTTTAAACTGTCTCCCTGCCAATAGTATTTTATTTTGGGCAGAGCAGTAATCTTTTTAGCTATGCACTGGAATTGAAAAGCAGCTCGTAGCAGGAGCAGGTTGCGAATTTTTTGACAGAAAATGGTGATTTGATGAAACTGAAACTTGTCCTGGGAGCGTACAGCAGGAGCTACAGCAAGGAAGGTTTCTCAGAGTAAGACTTCTGATTAAAAAATGAAGAGGGAGAGGGTTTTTCTCTGCCTCCCAGCCCTCCCCCCAGCTGCCCGTAGGTAGGAGGTCAGGGCACTCTCCAGGGATGTGGGAGAGCCAGTTTCAATTAGCTCAGCAATGTGCTTGTGAGGGGGAATTCAGAGCGCATCAGTCTTTTACTTTTGGGGGGAGTCTGGTCCCCATTTCTCCTGCAGCTCCGAGGCAGTCCCCCACTTATTTGCCGCTTCTCCCCATACGTAAAAAAAATGATACCTATGTGCCCCCCTTAGGAAAAACCCAAAGCAAAACAAACCCCATACTAAAGTGGAGTCCCTGATCTCACAGCACCCATGGCTGGGTAATCCCCCCAATGCGACTTCTCAGGCAGAGCTGGGGCTGGGGACAGCAGCCCACCCTGCTGCTGGGGCTGGGGACAGCAGCCCACCCTGCTGCCGAATATGGGAGATGGGTGCCAACAGCACCTGCAAAGCACTGCCAGGTGCTGGGCCCTGGGGTTCAACTCTGATTCCCAAGGTGCTCCCCTTGCAGCATCTGGGGATGTCTGCAGGTAGGACTGGACCCTTTGTCACAGACCCCTAAGCTTGCTCATATGCTCACATCTATATTGCACTGAACAAGTGGCTCTTATAGATGGGCCTCAGACTGTCAGCTCATCAGCATGATGACTAAGCTTCTCTTTTTTGACACTATTTTGCAACTATTTCATTCAGGTGGGTTCCCTGCAGTCACTGGGTCTCTGAACAGGCTTGTGCTCACATCAGTGCTGGTCCAGGGCTGGGGTACAGACCCCAGATGAAAATGCTGGGGAAAAGATGAATAATCCAAGTGGATGGAAACACAGCAATTAGTTTCCTGGGAATAATTTGCTAGCAGAAGATTTCATCTTCTCACACTGTTTTTTTTAAAGCTCAGCTCCCTGCTTCTCCTCCTCACTCCTCTCCTCTACCTTTTGGAGATCTCACAGAAGCTGTATGAGTCACTAGAAAACTGGAAAAATCTAGCAATTTCTACCCTAAAAAAAAAGGCTTGATTAAAAATTAAAATAGAAAAAAAAGATATATTCTCTAAAAAAGGAGTGTTTAGACAAAGCCTGTCTGCTTCAATTTCCCAGCTACGTAAGCTCCCTTGCCCTGAGAGTGACAGTAGATTCCATAAATTAACTGAAAATCCCTCTTCTCAAGAGCCTAAGTTATCTCTTCTTTGCCTGCAGCTCTGATTTAGAATAGGCGCTCGTTTGTTTACTGTTTTAATTAATGCTCCTTTTCAGAGAGAAACAGGGGAAGGGAAATGAACTGACTTGATAAACAGGTGTAGCTGTTATGTGTTTTATTTGGGATCATTCAGGACTTGCAACAGATTAATCAGGCTTGACTGGACGTGAACCTCCTAGCAGAAAAGGTAGATCAACTCTGCTGGATGCCCAGTAGGTGAGTATTATTTTAACTGCTAGCCTGTGACAGGAAAGGCTTAGAAGGACAGTCATCAGTGGAGAATATCTCTCTGTTTTCGCCCAGGAAAGCAGTCTGATTCTTTCCCCCACTGCTCAACAGTTAAGGAGACCTTGACAATATAAGCCACTTTTCATGCCCTCTCTGCTTCCCCTTCTAACCTCGCTGCCTCATATTCAAGGGGAAAGAAACAAATCATCCCATTATTTTTAAAACATTTAAGTGTCACATTGGGGAAAATGTTCTCCCAGGTTAACTATGAATGATTGAAGATTTTTTTTTCTAAATGCAATATAAGTGTAGTAACAGTTTAAGTGTCACGCTACACTGTGTATTGCCTTTGCACCCTGTGTAATACCTAGCACACTCAGAACAGAAAATGATCCAAAATCAGCCTTTTCTCAAATGCAGTTTAAATTCTTAGCCTCAGAGGGGAAAAACAGTTGGGCTCTGGTTTCTTCATTATGAAGGAGCAAGGAAATTGTGTGATTTAACCATATCGCGGCAGTAAAGCAACATTCGGCTCATGAGTATCAAATCCCAGAAGGTACTGCGTCTCTGCTTTCCAAATAAAGCAACATCTAAAAATATATTCCTTTACTCCACATTTCGTCTTCACTTATACAGTTAATATGAGTACAGAAAGCAACGTCACATGAAAGATAAGTGAAAAGAAATCAGAGAATATCCATTTATAGTATTATCCAGCTGACCTTGCCAGGCAGAGGCAATGTGGGGATGTTGCACAACAAGCCAGGCAAGTGCTTGGATTTTAAGTGCATTACATTAAACTACCTAGAGTTTATGGCTGTCAAATGAGACCCTGCTCACTAGTACCTCAGAAAACTGGCTGGAAACCAGCTTTGGCCTCAGCTGCGAAGACAGATGCTCACCTGCCTTTTTGGAAAGGGATCCTTTGAATGCAAGTGTTGTATGTGCTCATTGCAGAGCATAAGTATAGGGCTGGATCCGGCTTTCTTTGCGCTGTGTCCTGTCAGAAGAATAGGTCCTGGAGTCAAAGATATTCAGAACGCAGTACAGGCAGTCTTATATTATGCATGGGCCTCTGATTTCAACCTTCCATCACAGTTTCAACAGACTGCTGGAAGGGAGGGGGATTAGACATGGGGAGGAAAGGATGGATAGCAGTCCAGCTGAAATTTTCTTAGCATTTTACTTATCCTCAAATATTCCCAGACATGCACAGAGCTTTGATGTATTTTAAAAATCTGAGATAAATGCCTTTTTTAAAGATAGCCCCTAATATCTTGCTACAACCATCAGCTGGGGCTCCATGATGGCAGCTGATAGCCTAGCAATACCTACCATGCCACAATAAATCATTTATCTTATCTTGTTCGTAGAGGTCTAAATGCTCCCCTACCAGGGAAGAAACAGCGTGACAAGGTCTGCAAGGAAAACGTTTTGGAGCTACTGCTGCATTCTCCTCTCGGGAGATTTGCAGCCTTGTGAAGGGGGAGCCTTCCGTCCTCCAAACAGCACGGATGCTTGCAGGAGCATTTATTCACATGCCTGAAGGAAGGCAAGCTCTGCCAGAGCCAAACCTAAATGTTTGCAGGGAAATCATAATCCAGATGCCCTGTTTCCCTCACAGAGGTATCGCGCCTGATCATCAACTTGTACATTCAGGACCAGTAAATGTGCTTGGCAAAACTGGTATTAGACTTGTGGGAACTCTGGAAAGACCCAGACTTCAAACCCAGTAGCAACAAATGGTCATATTTATGAAGAAAAGACCAGTGCCAGCTGCAACACCTCATCCTGGGTAGAAGCATGCATGTTCTGCAGCAGGAACTTGTTATGGTGAATTCCTCCACTTCTGCCTCCTCCCAAACAGTCAGTGGGAACATATCAGTGGGCAAACTTGCCTGTGATCTGACTTGCTGCTGTTTTGGACCTTTCTTTTCTCCTGAAGATCCTTTGACAAAGCAGACTCATCCCATACTGGGGCATCCATTCTACAATTATAAGCCAAGAAAGGGCAACTGTAATCCTGATCTTCAGTTTTAAGTCACAACTGACTTATATGTGGAACAAATTATTTATTAATGAAACATATGACTGTAAAAGTTAACAGCTAAGAAAAGACATTGCAGAAATGGAAATTTATTCCATCAACTTTCATGGATCTTTCCAAAATGACAAAGAGAACTATATTTTACCAGTTAGTTACATTTGCAGTACGAGAAATAGCAAGTTCTTGAAGCCTGCGACAGAAAAGCAAGAACTCCTAAAAAAACAGACTCCAGCATCTTGATCCCCAAAATTTTTCTCCCAAGTCTTTCTTTTATCTTATGAAATAGCATAGGACAGTAGGCAAAAGGGGTTTAAAGGCTTATTTTAAGAAGAATTGATAGCACCTTACTGGCCTTCACCCAGGCCAGCCGCACAAGGCTCAGTACCTGCATTGGCCTCCTGAAACTCCTCAGCCTCCTCTAATGAAATATTCCCGGCCTTTCACAGCAATGCAAAGTCTTTGACTGCATGTGATGGCAGACTCAAGGCTTTCTCTTTTTTATGGGGAAGATGTGCTCTGTTAAAACATGTGTTTCATTACAGAATAAGAACGACTTGCGGGGCTGTGGAGTGTCACAGCTTTTGCCAGTATTTGAATGCTTCCCACCTTTTCACCGGGAATTTACTCCACTATTAGTGTTTATTGTGAACTTATCTTCTGTGACTGAGGTTTGGAAATTGCCCAAAACCTGCAGTGCAGAACAGCATCTGAAAAACGGAAGAAAAGGAGGAAGGCAGAAGGGTGGAGGGAAGTGTCAAGAGAGTTTTGCAAAGCAAATAGAGTATTATCCTTTTGTTTAAGATGCCATGAAGACTTTTTATCTGCTATGTGATACTTTGCTTGGAGGACCAGCGCATACGAAGAGCTTTCCTGAACACCCCACCCACCTTGATTGCTTTACTGTTCTCAGTGCAGATTTATTAAATTTTGAATTAACATGTGTTAAGTAGGTTGATTTTGTTTGCTCTGCCACATAACTTACTTTTCTAAACACTTAGTAATAGCAGCAGTTAATCTATTGACCAATGGCTTAAGCAGCAGGTGGCTTTAAGACCAATGGGCCAGTCCTGACAAGGCCCCCAGAAATTCCTAAGGCCTCTTTGTTACCTGGGCTGGAATAGAGAAACTACTTGTTTCTCCTCCCACAAAACATCTTCAGTATTAAGGGTCTTTTGTTAGCAGAAGGCTGAAGAGGAGGATTATGAAGGATAGTCTGTCACACAAATTGTTTCTTCTTAGACGTATAATACAACCTGCATTAAAAGTTTACAAACTAATCTAATGAAATTATCATTCAAACGAAGCATGACTTCGAACATTAAATTGCTTTGACCTGACATGCAATTTCCTCATTGGAAATCTCAGGGCTGCAATGCCTCTGCTGTTGCCATTTCAGAGTAAAACAAGTTACCTGGTTTTGGTTTTTTTTTTTGTTTTTTTTTTTTTTGTAAAAACCTCATCAGCCTTCTGTTTGAAACAGGAACCTGGATAATCTGCAAGGGCTTATTTTCTTAGGAAACTTGGGCACTAAAATGTTAACAATTAAATTAGTTTTGTGTGTTAATAAATCCAGAGTTACAGTTAAATCTGTGTCATCACAGTCCTACACCCTCTCCCTGTTATGGTGTGTGCATTCACATAAGGAAAGGAAAGGTGCTATTTTTTTTAAAAAAAATTTGTATTGGTTTAGTAGAAGTCAACAGCAACTGCAGCTTGTGGTTCTCAGCCCTTTGACACAAAGCTGTATTGACTTAGCTGCGGGCAGTATTCAACTATGACTTTCTTAAGGCAGGATTTTACAGTGTGAGATGGGAAGAGACACCACTCTTCAAAATGTGTCCACGCGTGCACAGAAAGGACAGCGGCAGTTTCCCTCACAGTGAAGAAATGGTGCTTGGTGAGCAAATGGAGCGTCTGAAGAAGTATTTACTCTGCCTTCAGCCAAGCTTTCTGTGTTGTCCTTAGCCAAGTTAGGAGAAAATTACTTCCTGTGTATGTGAGAGTGTGTGTGTGTGTGTGTGTGTATATACAGATATGTATATATACACATATATGTATGCATATATGAATAAACATACGCACACACACATATATATACTCTGACTCCTGCACTACAGCTACAGACCTGCAGTCTCTATACAGTAACAATTGCAAACAGCTGCAGTGCAGCAACACAAGAAAATAGGAACAAGAGAAGTCAAGTTACAAAGTATTCTCTAGCTTGACTTCCATTTGCTGGGGTTTCTTCATCATTTGAATTGCACGTCTATCTACATGTTATGTATATATGTCTATACATGTATGTTATATATGTAGGGACATGAATGCACATGTATGCAATTTGTATTTAAGACTTTTAAGTTTTGGGGACCCTGATCTCATCTGGGGATGAGATCCCGTAGCACCACTAGGTGCTACTGTAATACAACTAATTAATATTATTTTTAATACTAATAACAATAGCAGTGTTTACTTTTAATGTGTTCTCACTCTTGCCAACATATGTTTTTATATTCTTTAATTTTCCTGTTCTTTGCAGCACGAATGCTTAGAGGGATCCTAATTAACTGCTCAACAATGATGCACTCATTTAGTTTTTCTCTCAAACTTATTTATTAGGCTTTGTTTATCAGTGGGAGAGTTTCTAGCACTGAGACTGCCAGGATTTACTCTAAGCCTCTTAGTCTGGTGTTTCCATGGCCCTGGCTCTCTGTGTAGGGGAAGCTAAGAAAACCATACATACCAGTTTTGGCCCCCTTTATTTCAAGTAATCTAGAGCAGATTTTTTTTTTTCTTTTTGGGGGGATGGTGAGAAAGGCACCTGATTATTAAACACGCTAAGGAAAATGCTGATTTTTGGCCAAGGCTGGTGGAACAGTAGCAGAGACTTTTTGTTTGTTTGTTTGCCTGAGACTGCATAACTGGATTTCAACATGTTTCCAGGGCATTTCTCTGAACCAATGAATTCCCATGAGTAACAACAGGAACACCTTTGTCTGATTTCTCCAGTCAAGGCTTCCCCAGAGCTCTACAGCCAAAGCAAGGCAGAAAATGTAGGAAGGCATTTGCTCTGTGACTGCCCCCCAGGGCCCTGGTGCCCCTCCAGCGCTCAGACCTCAGACCTGTGTAAGATGGCCTCTTCTGTCCTGCACCTGCAAGGAAAGGGGTTGTTCCCGACCTCCCTCCTGGTCACAGCCTTTATGTGCTGGGTGTTTTCTTTTTTTTTTCAGAGAGTACACTCATTTCTTTCTTTCTCTTTTCCTTCCTTTCTTTCCCCTTTTCTGGCTGCCTGCTCTCCTCCCTTCTTCCCTTCTTTTTCTCCCTCTTTTCTTTTTTTTTCTAACAGGTGAGGTCTCCCCTTGCTAACTCACCACCTAATTAGAGTGGTGAGAATTAGCTGCATTCACCCTGGCTTTAGTCCTGGCAAGGGTGCTAGAGAATTGGCCCACTTTTCAAGGTGCCAAATTGGACGCTGAATCCAGATGTGGTCGGAGGCAAGGGGATTATTTTCCTCCCATGGGGTGCAAACAAAGGTCTGTGCTAGGGATAGATGGGGGGGTGGGACAACAATGTTGCCTGCAGGAGGGCTAAACACTGCTCCTGACATCTGAGCCCTCACTACACCACAACACTAGGCCAGTTGATGGATTTCGCAGCCCCAGGAGCCATATTGCAGGGACTGTGGCAAGGGAGGGCTCTGTGTCCTACAGTAAGGACAGAAAGTGTTGTGCTCCTCCAGTTCTCAACAAACTACAGAGTTCAGATAAACAGAGCATGCTTTTTGGGGAAATATCTGTGATACACCCATCTGCTGCTGTGGGGCACAGGACACAGTGTTAAACTCCTCGGGTGTGAGAGTCGGAGGGAGGGGAGCCCACTGTGCAAACCTGCAAACCTGTGGTTCTTCAGGCACTGAGACTCAAGCCAGAAACAACTCAGCTCTTCTCACTGACTCAGCAACCTATGGCAAATTATGTAAGAAACTTCTTCCATATTAGTACTATTACTCACGTAACTCAGGGGGCCCTCTGAGAACTCCTGGTTAGTGTTGACACAGTATTTTCCAGGGGAGGGCTCTGCATCTGCATTTGGTACTGCAGTGAGCTTCAGACATGCCCTTTTTTCAGGCTATGCTTTCTTTCAGTAGGATGGAGAATCCTAAAGGTACGGTAGGTCCCAAGGAGAGTGTGGGTACTGACTCAGTACTGCGCAGGAGTTGATGTAAAAGGACAAGTGAAGTAGCTGGTGACAGCAAACACCTCATTACTCACGATCTTTCACATAAGGGCATGATGAGTTTGGGAAACAAAACCACAGCATGTGTGTGCAGGTTTTCCGTACTCACCGGCAGCATCATAACTCCTGTGGTGCTCCAAAGTCTTTAAGTTATCCAGCTATCTAAGTACCAGAGAACAGTAGGAGAGTAAAACAAATAACACTTCATCTGATGGAATAAAGCTTGCTAGTCGACTGAGAAGTCAGAAGGGTCAAGTCAGTGTGGATAACCTCACTTCTGTTATCTTATTGAGAGAAGAAGGTGCAACTTTCCTCACTACCCTTGAAGAGTACAAGCACTGACTGAGGAGGCAGCAAAGTGAGAACCTCTGTGTTGCCAATTTTACTTCAGAAAAAAACCCGTCTCCTGTTCTTTGAGTAGCCCTATAGGACAACATCCTGTAAATTGGTCTTGCCTGTGCACCACAATCCTGCAGACCTAGAAACCACTCTTTTTCCTCCTGTTGATGCAGAGCATAAGAACACATAGTCCTCCAGGAACGCAAGGAGCTAGGAAACAGAGGTGGATCAGGTCATCTGCAAGGCAAACTATCACAACTATAACCAGGAAGAAAGAGGGGAAATGTAGCACCTGAAACTTATCTGCTCTGCTCTTTCTTGGGCCCTGACAAGACACTAGAAAACTGGATATTGATATAATGCATTATCCTACAGAGGTCAGAGGGTATACATTGCCTTCACTGTCAAACATATTTTATTGTTATTTCTTTGAGGCGGGCTATATATGAATTAGTAACAAACAACCCTTTGTCCTTGCCTCCAGACCCTCCAAATTTGGCCATGCTTTGCAGTTCATCTTTGCAATGAAGCTCTACCACCACTACAGTTCTTTGAAAGGGTCATAGGGAATCACGGCAAAGTGCTACATAAAGGTAAAGATGTCAAGTGAGTTATGTTAACAGAAAAAGAACTACACAGTAGGTCAAGGTTTGGGCAACAGCAGGGAAATTTTTTGTAAGATAATGTTACTCACAGTGATGGTAGTTCCCTTTGTAATACATAGCTGCCCAGAGAGAATTGCCTCTATTCTCATGGAGTCAGAGGGCCATATAGGAAGGTCCTATGGGGTCTAAATGAGATAGACACTGCAATTGCTTGTACAAATAAACTTTTACTATATAAGCAGCATGAGTGGGCACTGGTGTAATGCTTTCTAATGCTTCACATTTTCAGGTTGGCTTTAAGACAATTATCAGAGCAGCTTTTAAGAGCTAAATGGAGGTTTGTGCAGTTGTGTTTTCCTTTAGGAAGGGTAATTACCTTTCACCGCACTAGTACAGGACAGAGGTTTCTGAGTTACATCGCAGCTAAACTAGCAGAGAAAAATGACAGGAGAATCCACAGGTGACTGGTTATGTCTATACTGCACACAAACTCAGGCCCACCTTGGGAGGATGTATGTTCAAACACAGGCTAGAAGCAATCTCCAGTGAAAACTAAGAGAGAAGATTCAGCCTGGTGATCCTCCTTTGCACAGGTCTATGGCATGGATGAACTGGCCTAATGCCTTCCATATATCCCACCTCACGACACAGCCATGCAACCTGCTCATCAGGTCCTGAACCTACCCGCTGGAAGATTGGGATTTATAAGCAGCCTATGCTTAGGCTACTCCTCCTTGCAGAAGAAAGCTCTCATAGACTGGACATTCAGACAAACCATAGGACTTTTACTGGCCAAAATAAAGACGGCCAGGGCAGGAAGCACAAATAGCTGGAGTGCATTACTTGGCTCAGCATGTTGAGGTCAATGCGGATGCAGCAACGTTGTGCCTGAGCTTGCAGCCAGCTTGTGGCTCAGAGTACTGCAGGCATCTGTTGTGGAAGCACCAGAGTTTTGAACTATTACTGCAGGACTGTCTGCCTTTGGAAGTCAGCTTTTAAAAGAAATCCAGGAATATACCAATGAGTCTGCTTCAAGCATTGTAGAGCACCACATTGCTATAGCAATATTTTTAAAATGTTTAAAGTGAAATTTCTTTCTTCATTTGAAAGAGGTTTTTCAACACTTTGGGAAAAGTTGTCCTCCAGCTCACAGATTTCTGAATATTCTGATTTCTTTCCAT